>NC_140209.1:75502320-75699820 GCF_951802725.1 Rutilus rutilus
TTTAACAGCTGCTGGTGCCACTTCACCTGGACCTTCAGGAACCAGTAGTGGATTTGGAGTTTGTTTTTCTTCTGTACAGGATGGTGAGTTGGTTCTTTTGTGTTTGTTATTTTTCTTGGGAGTTAGGAAAGTTTTATCTCTGAGCTGCAGTTTAGATTAGTAAGCTAACCTGTCCTTAAATTGACTTTTGCGCATGCGTCGCGTCTGAACGCGTTGTTGTCTTTGGAGCTCCATCGATTTGATTTATAAATCTTGATTTTATTCTTTAAACTTACAACAAACATTTTCTACTTTTCCTCACTGAGAAGCACTACTGCTCAACCCTCATAGTTACAACGCGGACTGTTGAGCAGACGCGTCTCAAGCCTATTAGTGATCCAATGCTGGATACTCCTATAGGTTACTCCCGTGGATCACGGCTGAACGCGTCTTCTCAACACTCACTTACAAACATTTTTCGCCTATCGTGCGTCTACTCTACACCCGTACCACTAAAAAGACGGATTATATCTAAAACTTCAGTCATAAATTAGTATTAATATTGATAGCATCACTGGTAGCTTCGTTGCTAACTTACTGTCCATCTGTTAAAATGGCGAATATATCAGATGAAAGTAGTCTACCTTTTGGTGCAGGTGAGGACACATTTGAGCTGCACGCACTGCAGTCTGAGCTGGAAGCTGTTGAGAAACAGATCCACGACCTTTTATTGAGACAAGCCGAGCTGATAGACCGGCTGTTAGCTCTTGAAACATCACGCGCCGATGCACACAAATCAGAGATTAACGTTACTAACCCGCTGACTCCGACTTCGTCTACTCCGTGCGTTTCTCAACATAGGTCCCGAGCGCCGAGGTCGCGATCAGCCATGGTCTCGTTCACTCCGGCTCCAACACGCCACCACGAAGCCTGGATGGTTCCGCAGCGGAAGACGCGAGTCAGGTCTAGACCAAGACTCTCTCCGACCCTCCCGGTTTTCGAGTTATCCACACAAAACCGCTTCTCCCCTCTTCGCGAAACAGAACGCGATGCTGTGATCATCGGCGATTCCATCATTCGGCACGTACGCGCAACGTTAGGTAAAAGTAAGGTGCACAGTCACTGCTTTCCTGGTGCTCGTGTTTCTGAAATCGCTACTCACGTTCCCGAGATTCTGAACGGTGACGAGCGCGTCGGAACTGTTGTCCTGCACGCGGGAGTGAACGACATCAGGATGCGCCAGACAGAGATTCTGAAGAAAGACTTCAGGAATCTGATCGATACGGTACGCAGCACATCGCCTGAAACAACGATCATAGTGTCAGGACCGCTTCCCACGTACCGACTAGGACATGAAAAGTTTAGCAGATTATTTGCGCTAAATGAATGGTTAATGTCATGGTGCAATGAGCAGAAACTGCTCTTTGTAAATAATTGGAATCTGTTTTGGGAGCGTCCTAGGCTTTTCCGTGCCGATGGCTTACACCCAAGCAGATTCGGAGCAGATCTTCGGTCGGACACATCTCCAAAATGTTAAATACCTTTTGACTAGTAACCAAAAGTCCAAATCATAGTCTCTGCTGCACCAATTTAACTGATATAAATACTAGTGTAGAACATTGCATAGAAACCGTGTCTATTCCTCGTTTAGTGAGATCAAATAATAAATCTACTGCAGGATCTAGGAAAAATCTAATTGTTATTAAAACAGAAAATGTTGCTATTAGTAAACAAAAACAATTTCTAAAGCTAGGTCTTCTAAACATTAGATCACTCACACCTAAGGCAGTTATTGTAAATGAAATAGTCACAGATAATAGCTTCGATGTACTTTGCCTTACTGAAACCTGGCTTAAACCAAATGATTATTTCGGTCTAAATGAGTCTGCTCCTCCTGGATACTCCTATAAGCATGAGCCCCGTCTGATTGGTCGTGGCGGTGGTGTTGCGACAATTTATAGAGATATTCTCAATGTTACTCAGAAAGCGGGTTATAAGTTTATTTCGTTTGAAGTACTTGTACTAAATGTTACGCTCTTAGATGTTAGAAAAACATCCCTATTATCTCTAGCCTTGGCTACCGTATATAGACCGCCTGGGCCTTACGCTGATTTCCTAAAAGAGTTTGCAGATTTTCTCTCAGACCTATTAGTCAATGTCGATAAAGCATTAATTGTTGGAGATTTTAACATACACGTAGATAATCCAAATGATGCGTTAGGGGCTGCGTTTACAGATTTATTAAATTCATTTGGGGTCAAGCAAAACGTCACCGGACCAACTCATCGTCTTAATCATACACTCGATTTAATTATATCACATGGAACCGATCCAACCGATATAGATATTATACCGCAAAGTGATGAAGTCACTGACCATTACATGGTAACTTGCATATTACGTACTGCTGTAATATGTCATGCGGCGCCGCGTTATCAACCAGGCAGAACAATCC
This sequence comes from Rutilus rutilus, assembly GCF_951802725.1. NCBI lineage: Eukaryota > Metazoa > Chordata > Actinopteri > Cypriniformes > Leuciscidae > Rutilus > Rutilus rutilus. Next base: position 75,504,755 of record NC_140209.1, read on the forward strand.
TTCCATCCACCATAGATAATTTCTCAAATTGCTTATCTGATCTGTCTCAGCTGCTGCCTGAACCCAAACAAACAGATGAACTAGAAGAACTAACCAGCACTATGAGCACCATTCTCTCTAGAACATTGGATGTTGTTGCACCTATTAGATTAAAAAAGGTCAGAGAGAAAATTAAAGCACCGTGGTACAACAATACTACACATGTTCTAAAGAGAGAAACCCGTATTTTAGAGCGTAAATGGAAACAAACTAATTTAGAGGTCTTTAGAATCGCGTGGAAAGACAGTATGTCACGTTATAAAAAGGCCCTAAAAGCAGCCAGGGCTGAGCACCTCCGCAAACTAATAGAAAATAACCAAAATAATCCAAGGTTTTTATTTAACACCGTGGCTAGACTAACAAATAAACAGACGTCACCTGAGCAAAATATCCCGTTACAGTTTAGTAGTAATGATTTTATGAAGTTCTTCACTGAGAAAATAGAAAGCATCAGAACCACAATTGTAAACATTCAATCTTCAGTTGCGCCTTATAATTCAGCCTTAATTATCACCCCGCAAGAACAATTACAGTGCTTTACAACTATAGAACAAATAGAGTTAAATAAACTTATCACTTCCTCTAAAACAACAACATGTTTATTAGATCCGATACCAACTAAACTACTGAAAGAAGTGTTACCTGTAGTGGAAGAGCCTCTCCTTAATATTATTAACTCGTCTTTATCTTTAGGTCATGTTCCAAGAACATTTAAACTGGCAGTTATAAAACCTCTCATTAAGAAACCACAATTAGATCATAATAACCTAACAAATTATAGACCCATTTCAAATCTTCCATTTATGTCTAAAATATTAGAAAAAGTGGTGTCCGCTCAATTGTGTTCTTTCTTGCAAGAAAATGATATCTATGAGAAGTTTCAGTCTGGTTTCAGGCCGCACCATAGCACTGAAACTGCGCTCGTTAAAATCACAAATTATTTACTTTTAGCTTCTGACCAAGGCTGTATCTCAATACTAGTTTTACTTGATCTTAGTGCTGCGTTCGATACTATAGATCACACAATACTCTTAGATCGACTACAAAATTATACTGGTGTTCAAGGACAAGCATTAAGCTGGTTTAGATCATACTTATCTGACCGCTACCATTTTGTCTATTTAAATGGAGAAAAATCGATCATAACTCCAGTAAACTATGGAGTGCCGCAGGGATCTGTGTTAGGCCCTCTATTATTCTCAGTATATATGATGCCACTTGGAAATATTATAAGGAAACATGGAATTAGTTTCCATTGTTATGCTGATGACACTCTAATATATATTTCATCACGGCCAGATGAAAACGCTAAATTATCCAAATTGACAGAGTGTGTTAAAGATATAAAAGATTGGATGACGCGTAATTTTCTTTTATTAAATCCAGACAAAACAGAGGTACTACTTATCGGTTCAAAAAACCGCCCACAAAACCTCTCGCAATACAACTTTAATATAGTAGGATGTCCTGTTACTTTATCCTCTACAGTAAAAGACCTGGGTGTTATACTAGACTGCAACCTGTCTTTCAAAAATCATATTTCATATGTTACAAAAACCACCTTTTTCCACCTTAGAAACATTGCTAAGCTACGTAATATGCTATCAGTTTCTGATGCAGAAAAGTTAGTTCATGCATTCATGACCTCGAGACTAGATTACTGTAATGCTTTATTAGCCGGTTGTCCTGCATCCTCAATTAACAAGCTACAGTTAGTCCAAAATGCCGCCGCTAGAGTTCTTACTAGATCAAGAAAATATGATCATATAACACCGATTTTATCATCACTGCATTGGTTACCTATAAAGTTCCGTATTAATTACAAGGTATTGCTACTGACTTATAAAGCCCTAAACGGCTTAGCTCCAGTATATTTAACGGATCTTCTATCGCCCTATAATCCATCGCGCTCTTTAAGATCACTAAATTCGAGGCTTTTAGTCATACCTAGGATATCCAGATCCACCAAAGGAGGGAGAGCATTTTCACATTTAGCTCCAAAACTCTGGAATAGTCTTCCTGATAGTGTTCGTTGCTCAGACTCGCTCTCCCAGTTTAAAACTAGATTAAAGTCGCATCTCTTCAGCCAGGCATTCATATAATATTTTTAATCTTACAGTTCAAACTACAATCCGGCCTCTAGTTAATAAACGCCAGAGGAGAACTGGCCCCCGACTGAGCCTGGGTTCTCCCAAGGTTTTTTTTTCTCCATTGGGTCACCTGATGGAGTTTTAGGACACTATTAGGTCACTTGATGGAGTTTTTCGGTTCCTTGCCACTGTTGCCTTTGGCTTGCTCAGTTGGGGATATTCTGGGGATATCTAATTTGATTTTATCAATAAATTCCACTAGAAACAAACCTTGTTGTATTATTTTAATTTAATACTGTGAAGCTGCTTTGATACAATCTGTATTGTGAAAAGCGCTATACAAATATACTTGACTTGACTTGACTTGACTTATTTAACTTGTGTATGTTTACATTTTACTAACACAAAAGTATCTTCTGGGTCGGCTTACTTGCCTATGTATTACTCCCTCTATTCTAATAAAACTAAACAAACTAAAACTCACCCTCCTGTACCGAAGAAAAACAAACTCTAAAACCACCAACAACTGTTTTCCTGACAGCTCTTAAAGGGATAGTTCACCCCAAAATTTAAATTCTGTCATTAATTACTAACCCTCATGTCGTTCCAAACCCGCTAGACCTTCGTTTATCTTCAGAACACAAATGAAGACATTTTTAATGAAATCTGAGAGCTTTCTGACCCCTTCAGAAACAGCAACGCAATGACCACTTTTTAATGCCCAGAATGGTAGTAAAGATATTGTTAAAATTGTCCATGTGACTACAGTTGTTCAACCTTAAGTTTATCAAGCGACGAGAATACTTTTTATGTGCAAAAAACAACACCATAAATAAGAGATCAGCGCTTTGGCCGTGAGCAGCACGACTCATGCGTGTGATTCTGACTCACAGGAGCTGGCCAATGAAGAGGCGGCGTTCTGACGTAGGACCCGGAAGCGCTGCACTGTGTTTACTATGTGAACAGCGTTAGAGTCTGACACGGATGAGAAGAAATTGTGGAATAAAGTCATTATTTTTGTTTTGTTTTTGCACACAAAAAGTATTCTCATCGCTTCATAACATTAAGGTTGAACCACATGGACTATTTTAATGATATCTTTACTACCTTTCTGGACCTTGAAAGCGGTCATTGCGTTGCTGTTTTTGGAGGGGTCAGAAAGCTCTCGGATTTCATCAAAAATATCTTATTTTGTGTTCCGAAGATGAACGGAGAAAACTGGAGCCACACATGTTTGCTTGACCTATAAAAATCTGAACACTTCTGTGTCATTATCAACCACTTCTGAGGTGAAACACTTAAAACTGCTCTGGGAACTGAAATAGAGACATCACTCATTAATAACATGTTAAACTTGTGTGTGTTTATGAAGAGATGATCAAACTCACCTGATACTGTCAGTGTAACTCCATCACTGTGATGTGATTTGCGTGATCCTTTAGTCTCTGTCCCATAACAGGAGTATTTACCTGCGTCAGACTCAGTAACAGAACTGAATGTGTGTTGCTGTCCTTCACTGGAAACACTGGTTGAACCGTCTTTATACCAGTTGTACCTCCAGCTAGTGACTCCTCCATCATCTATGTCACATCTGAGAGTGACTGTCTCTCCTCTGAATACATGATGATGATCAGGTGTAATGGTCACTCTGGGTTTTGGTCTTTCTGTACAAAGACAACAATAAACAATGAAAATAATGTGATAAATAATATAATAAAATAAATACAAATAATAAAATGTGCTGTTTTTTATTGTACGAGCAGTTACAAAACACTAAATCAAGTTAAACTGAAGTGTTGTTCTCTATGTTTATTTAGTGTCTTATAAATCATTTTCATATAGTGTTTTCAGAGCAGTTCATTATGAGAGGTAAAACACTTGCCATGTATTGTCACTGCTACTGGTTCACTGTAATGTGTGTAATGTCCTCCTCTTCTTGCTCTGCATCTGTACACTCCTCCATCAGAGACTTTCACAGAATAAAGTGTTTTAGTTTCAGCTTCAGGAGATTCAGTGTTTGAGTCTTTACTCCAGAGAAACTCCCATCCATCCCATGACTGATCCAGCTCACATCTCAGAGTAACTGAGTCTCCAGTGAACACTGGACTCTGTGGCCGTACAGTCAGAGTTGGTTTGGGAACATCTGTCAATATAAAGTCAGTGGGAGCATGAGATGTGAACGTTTTCCAGCAGATCCCATTCTCTCACTGGTAAATTAGTGCATTTTTATTTCACAAACAGGCAGACCACAAAGGTGTAAAGACCCCCCTATGAGGAGTTCAAACCCACATCCTTTAGGTTAGTAGTGGTTTCACACCACCTGCATCCACCAGAGACACACATCACTTACCACAGGGTTACAAATGGTCATTGTTGTTCACATGACTGTGTTGTTGCAGGTCCAGCAACTCTGATCATTTTTATTAAATCTGTAGACAAACATATTTTATATTTCTAAATTCTGCATAAAAACGTTTTCATATGAGCGAATGTTTTTGTCACACCTCAGAACCGTCTGTTTGGTGTTACAACACATGAATCATTTATATAACTTATTTAAAAAGCTGTATTCATAATCATGACACTCATTTCATTGCTGGTGTCACAAGATGAAGAAGAGGGAAGACAGACTGAAGACGAGGTTATCAAATATAAACAGGTTTTTGATTAAAGGAGGCAAGCAGGAGTAACAGTGTGCAGAGGAGTATAAACCTAACAAACACTACCATACACGAACATCAGCCGACAACTAAAGACTGAACACAGAGGAACTAAATACACAGAGGTAACGGAAGAAATGACCAACAGCTGTGATGAATGAATGTCCATGGTAACTGATGAGTGGAGGGAGAAAACAAACAAAGGAAAACGTGATGAATGAAAAAAAAAAAAAAGTCCATGAAAATCTGACCTGAAAACCTGAAACCGGATCCACAAAAATCTTTAAAAAAAAGTTAAGAAAATTCTTAAGATAAATTCCAAGAAGTTTGTAATCTTCCTTTGGGGATTTAAGACAGGTTGGAGGTTATCCCGACTTTAAGAAGTTATTTAAGATGATTTAATATATATATATATATATATATTTTTTTTTTTTTTTCTGGAATATGATAATTATTAAACACTTTATTTTAAGGTGACGTAGTTACATGTTACTGCACGTGCTTACTATAGTAATAACAGTAAATTATGTATAATTACATGCAAATGATTAATAATAATTACACTGTAACAATGACACCTTAAAAATTTGTCTTAAGAACAATCGTAAGAAGAAAGATAAGAACATTCTTAAGAAAAGTTTTTGGCAATACAAAATATTCTTTTCTTTTTTTTCTTACGTTAGAAAATAGCAGTTAAGAAGATTTTTTTTCTTAAGATTGTTTTGTGAATCCGGCCACTGGTTTGTAACAGAATCACACATATGTAATGACATTTATTAATCAAATTCACTCACCTTGAGTGTGTCCAGAGTGGATGTTTGAAATCAGCACTGAAAACACAAAGTAAAAAAGAAAGAAAACTCATGAAAGATGGTGTATTTTAATTGTTCCTATAAAGATCATCAAACTCATCCGTTGATTATCCAGATTTTTTTGTATATTTTTCTGTGGGATTTTATATCTTGTTTCTCTTAGGGGTTTCTGGATGTATTGTGTTTGTAAATTAGCTTTAAGTGCAATTATTTTGAGAGAAATAATACTCACAGAGCAGAAGAGGAAGTTGACAGAGCTCCATACTGACTGAATAATGACAGACGGTTAAAGACAGACTGAGTTAAAGCCTCAAGACTTCCTGATACATAGTCAGATCTTTAGGAACATAATGACAGATGAAAGAAGACATACAAATGTACCTCATGTGTTTTACAGAAAACCTTTTGATAATCTTGTAACTCATTTTCAAAAATGTCACGCAAGTTTCCTACTGAAATGTTGTCAGGACTTAATCCATATCAAAGTGAACAGCATAAGTTTGCCATTATGAGAAGTAATGTTCTTGTGTTTAATGGAAAAGGACTCATAACTTTGATGGATCTTTATTGTAATAATGGTATTCGATGTATTTATAACTTTATAAGTTAAGAAACAGAAACTGGTGAACAGCTGCTGTTCCTCCCACACTGGATAATGTCACTGATCTGAAAGAGAAGAAACCAAACCACAACTATGAGCTCATCTCGATCTATTTCTAATCTATCAGGCCTCTAACAATAAAGGTGTCGAGTTTGGCACTGATATGGACAAGTTTAGTATTCATACACCAAGACAAGGGGTAACAACTTTAATGCTTGTTCCTCTTAATTTAGTGAATTCAGCTTCTGTACGATTCAAATAACAATTTTGTTAGTACTGTTGAGAAAGTAACGTTTAAAAAAAAGAAAATAAATATAATTCTTGTCTTACTGTCCTCAGCAGTCATTTCAATACTTGCCAAAGGTCATAAGTCTCATTGTCATTTGCACATTTTCCATATGGTGGAAAACGGAAGACTGAAATTTGTAAGGCAGGCTATGAACGCAAACAAATGTAATAAGTTAGCTCAAATGGGAAATATTAATAATAACTCATAATTATCAGTTATGATTAATTATTAATATTTGGGTCGGTTAATTGGATTAACTTGAGGTAGCTAAACTAATATTACAATCAATTAATCAGTTCCAACAAACTCTTTTGATTATTCATTTATTCTAAGAAAAGCGTATCTTTCATGGCCACCGGAAAATAATTTCTTAGCCTGTACAGCGCTTAGAGCCTGTAGCAAGATCAAGATCGTAAAAGGGACTTTGTTGCAAGCAGAGAATCAGAACCAAATACATATTGTGCACAAGTTTTATTAACTAACTCACAAACATAGCTAAACTAAACAAACTTACATACGTACATGCATAGGTAAAATGGTGAGTGATGTGGAGCCGGAAGCAGGAAATGGAACTATGGAAAAGATCCATTTAACTATGAAAAGAACCATCAGCTTATCATTTTCAGAGCTCCTCATTAAATTGATAATTGCATGGTCTGTGCAGTGGACACAATTCTTGAAGTGGTTGAAAATTGAGTTTGTTGATGGGTCCGTGAGTGTCAAAAGTCACTGTAGAAGTTGCAATAATAAGTTGCTGGATGGAGAATATATGATGAACTTGCATGGTGGTTTCGACGCTGTTGTGGTTGAGAGAGTCCTCTCTCTCCTGAGTGAGCACATGGCTGTTGTGAGTCGAAACCTGCAGCCTAAAATGTAATAATAATAATAATTATTAATTATAATAATAATAATTATTATTATTATTACATTTTAGGCTACATATTTAGAAGACGCTTTAGTCCAAAACTTACAAAAAAAGGAACAAAGCAATTCGTCAAATATCAGTCATAGTACAGGTTAGACAATAATACTTAAGTGCTAAGATTATCACAAATAATTCACAATACACAATAAAACAATATACAATAAGATTCGTTAACAACGTACCTCCTGGTGTTCTTCTAAAATGAGGGCGAGCCACAAATCCATGAGTACAGTTTACAAACCCGTGGGAACGGATTGTGAAAGCGTGGGTACGGTTTATGAATTTGTGGATTGCAAAAACTGAAGGCACGGTTTTTCAAGTCTGAGAGCGTGGATTAGAAACTCGTGGGTACGGTTTATTAATCTGAGGGCACGACTTGTTAAAACGAGGGAACAGTTTGAGAATTCGTGAGTAGCCTACTGTTTATAAACTGAGCGGACGGATTGCAAAACCGTCGCCACGAATTGATTTTTTTCTCCCACAGGTGACTTCCCGGGCTCCGTATTAATCTGAGGTTTTATGTGGCTGAAATCGTTAAAAAAATTTGTTCGTAAAAAAGAACATGCCTTCAATGCAGTTGACTGTTAAATGTTATGTGTTCCGTGAACAAACAGCGTTGTCGTTCATTGATCAGAGAGCTGTCCATTGTGCTGATTTTGTTCGAGATGATGTGCATCTCCTTCAAATGTGCCTTAAAGCCCAGACACACCGTGCCGATTTCAGCCATCAGGTGTCGTCGACGGTAGCTTTGGCGCCGATTGCACGTTAAGCATGTTGACTTGTGGTTAGGCCTACTGATGTTTAGTGATTTTAAAAGTAGCCTCAATTAGGCCTGCATGAAGTTGGAAATTATTTGCTGTTGCAAAGAATCGTTCATGAATGCACTTTTAACAAAGTTGTGGAAATAAAATAATATTTACATTTGATCAGTTGTTATTGAAACTCATCATTGCCTGGAACACACAAAATATGGCATTTATTGCAGAGGCGTGTGTGGTGTAGGCCAGGCGGACGGGATTTTGGGGAAGGGGGGGCTCGGCTGTCATTACCTACTCTAAGGGGAGGCTCACATTCACCCAATTTGAAAACCCCTGTCTTAGGGTATTGAACAAATCTTTGAGGAGATTCAAGTTCAAAATGCTTACTATACCTATGATCATTCAACAAATAAGATCCGAGGACTGGTTTGTAAAGATAGATCTTAAGGATGCATATTTTCATATTTCCATCATCCCACATCATAGGGGGTTCCTTAGATTTGCTTTTGGGGGAAAAGCTTTTCAATATAGAATTCTTCCTTTCGGCCTAGCCTATCCCCTCGCACCTTCACTAAATGTATGGATGCGGCCCTTGCTCCATTGAGACTTCAGGGGGTCCGTATCTTAAGCTATATAGATTTTGGCTCAGTCGAATTTTGGCTCAGTGGAAAGAACTGGCAATTCAACATCGAGATGTTGTTTTGCATCATCTGAGGTGCTTGGGGTTGAGACTCAATGTGAAGAAAAGTTCCTTAACTCCTCTTCAGAGGACTACGTTCCTGGGAGTAGAGTGGGACTCAGTCACGATGCGGGCACAATTGTCTCCTGCTCGTATAAATACTATCTTAAACACAATGAAGAATATTAGGTTAGGCCAGGCCATCACTGTCAAACACTTTCAAAGAGTTTTGGGCCTTATGGCTGCAGCTTCCACAGTAGTGCCTTTTGGTCTGCTCCATATGAGGGCCTTGCAGTGGTGGCTCAGGACCAAGGGGTTTTCTCCGCTGGGGAACCCCTTTCGCATGATCAGAGTTACGCGCAGATGCCTTTGTTCTCTCGTCATGTGGAAGAAACCATGGTTCCTGTCTCAAGGCCCGGATCTGGGAGCACCATGTCAGAGAAAGACTTTGACTACGGATGCGTCCCTTACGGGCTGGGGTGCGGTTATGGAGGGCCGTTACACCCGAGGTACTGGAAGGACCATCATCTCTCATGGCATATTTATCGCTTGGAGATGTTGGCTGTATTTTTTGCCGTGAGGCACTTCCTTGTAGACCTCAGAGGCCATCATGTTCTTATTAGGACAGACAATATGTCGGTGGTCTCTTATATCAACCGCTAAGGAGGCTTGAGATCATGCCCTCTTTCTAGACTGACGCATCAGATTCTTCTCTGGTCCCAGGATAAATTTCTCTCTGTTAGATCCATTTATATTCCTGGGGTTGATAATGTGGGAGCAGACATCCTGTCAAGGCAGGGACTGAGGCCCGGGGAATGGCGGCTCCACCCTGAAGTGGTTGAGCTCATATGGAGAGAGTTTGGCCGGGCGGAGGTTGACTTGTTCGCTTCTCATGAGAACTCTCATTGCCCGCTCTCGTACTCTCTCTCACATCCAGCTCCTTTGGGCTTGGATGCCATGGTACAGATGTGGCCGGGGTCACGTCTGTACGCTTTTCCCCCGATCGCTCTGCTCCCTGGGGTTCTAGAAAGGGTCAGGAGGTACGGTGTGAGATACTCCTTGTAGCTCCGTACTGACCAGCCCGAATTTGGTTCTCGGACCTTATTAGTCTCTTGGAGAGTTCTCCCTGGCAAGTCCCTATTAGGAGAGATATTCTTTCTCAGGCCGGTGGTACAATATTTCATCCACGGCCAGAGTTATGGAGACTATGGTTCTGGCCCCTGAGGGGGATCAACCCATAAATAGGTTGCCCTTTCCACCGAGGTGGTCAGGTTATCCATTTTAGAACCCCACTCTACTAGGAACTAAATATTTAAAGTTAGGGACGGCATTGAACCCAGTTAATTACTGCCCACTGGCTTCAGTACTGGCGTTCCATCCTGTTCTCTAACGGGATCTCCCGTTCATGCTTAGGGCCTCTGTGGCGGCCCTGGTGCCCTCCGCAAGCCTCTAAGGGTGTGCACGTAGGGACATTCCCACTAAAATCCCATGTTCCTGTAGATTGGAGGATGAATCCTGTCATCCAGCCTATTGACATCAGGCTGATGGGCTATCCCTGGCACCCATCATGTCCTGTGGATGAGATATATAAGTATATATAAGAATCTATTGAGTCTGCTTCCTGCTCGTCTTACTCCCTGCTCGTCTTACTCCCTGGAAGAGTGGTGGTGCTTCCCCCTCTTACTTGCTAGCGTGGGAGCCACTCTACATTATTTTTGCCCCGGTACTGAGGTGCCTGTGGGCAATATCATGATTCTTCAGGTATTCCATCCTCCATCGCATGTGTCGGATGGTCAAGGTCTTAGCCTTGGAGGTTCCTATGTTAGGCCTCAGGCTGGGAGGAGTCTATCCATCTAGTTATGTATCAAGGGTTAGGAGCTATTCCCCTTTATCAATTAGACAGTTGGTTATCTGCAGAAACCTTTCATATCTGAAGTACGAGGTGCACTTTTGCCTTCACCCCTCATCTAATACTTTCTACTGTCTGGGGTTCTCATCCATGAGGTCAGTTGAGCCTCCGGCTCCAGACCTCCCCTTCTTACACCAAATCTTATGACAAGCTAGGTTGGATCTGCCCTCTACTCATTCCTATCGTCCGTGAGTGTGCCAGATGCTTCACACCAGGGCGTATTTCTCTCAGTGTGGCGGCGTGGGTATTCGTTCCCCAAAGCGTCGAGTATCGATGCAGCGGGAGTTCCCTTACGAAAGGGAACGTCTCGGGTTACTATTGACGCTGCATCCCTCGGCCACACTTTTCGCGCTCCTGAGAACGATTTGCTTTGACCAATCAGAAGCTAACATTTCCTGGTTCCTGTGACCCTTTATAGCTTCCGGGTCACCGTCACATGCGACGTCAGGAGTGACGCAATGACGCTACACCAATCGAGATTGGAATAATTCCATAGTTGACTTCAGACGCTTCATGCCGAAGGCATTCCCCAAAGCGGCGAGTATCGATGCCTACTCAGGGAACGAGGGTTACAATAGTAACCCGAGACGTTCTTTTCTCTCCATATAAATGTAATCATTTCTGTAGATTACAGTAGTTTTAGGCTGAAAAATCCAAACTATTGAGAGATTAAAACATGATTCATTATAGTCAGAGGTCACGATTATTCTGCTTTTATTGTGACACTGCAAGACAAAAGCATAAGATCCAGAATATAAAGCTGTGTTTCTTTATTGAAAAAAGTAAACAAACATAAAATATGAAATATTGCAGCAATACAAATCAGGAGACTTACACTAAAATAAGGAATAGCTTACAAATGACAGTGTGTTCGTGTGGTTATAATGTGAAACATCATAGTGATTTTGGTAAAGCATAGTATGCAACAAAGTCTGAAAATCATGAGGTGGGAGAATTAGATACATGTCTACACATTTCTCAAGAGGTTATACATAGAATACATATGATTAATAGGGTTTATCCCTCCTTCTCAGCGAGAATTAAGTGAGAGTCGTTACACATGTAACATGACTTTAACAACTGTAACGTGACAAACGAAGTGACTTCTGTTTAAGACACAAACACAGCAATGATAAAGGGAATTCATTCCTGCATTTAAATTTAACCAAATTCAACAGTTCAGTATTTGTAAAGCAGATTTCACGACAGTGTTTTTAAAGCAACTTTACAAAGATCAAACCCTCATTGAGCAAAGCCAAATGTGACATCACATAACATTAATGATTATTTTGACTGATTTGTTGGTCAGTTAAAAATAATGATAATAATGACTTCTAATAAATCACTCAGGTGTTTTCCCTCTCATTCTGCAGCATTTGTAAATCAGCACGACCGTCACTATCAGATATGGACAAGCTGCCAGTACAGAACTGAGTATGTGGAGGTCATAGATCTGAGAGTCTGGATGAAAAAGAGACACACAAGCACTATATCACTATAACGAGGGCATATGCAGAAATAAATCAGCTCACAGTTTCATTGACTCTCACCTCTGACTGAGATCCAGCTCTTGGGAGACTCTCCTCTCGCTGGGTGTTTGCAGTAGTAGAAACCCTCATGTGACTTTGAGACAGTAGGGATGATCATCTCTGTAGTTTGATTCTGGATGAGTGATCCATCTTTATAGAAATCAGCACTGAGGTTTGATAGGGTTGTATATTTATATAAACAGCGTAGAGTCAGATTATCTCCTTCAGGCACAGGATGAACAGGACTCTCCAGAATCACACCAGCTACAGAAACACAGGAGACATTTCAACAACGTGATGAAATAATCAAATAAAAAAATGTATATATTAATACGAGGATGTTTGGAGTTGTTTTAGTAAGCTTTGATTATAAACTGCCAGTGAAATGAATAAAAACAGAAACCCAGACTCACAGTGTACAGTGATATTAACAGGATGATAGTGCTCTCCAGATTCAGACAGACACCAGTAAACTCCAGTGTCTGATGGGACAGTGGAGTTGATTGTACATGTAGATCCTGTTTGTGATCCCCACACTGATGATGAACAATCTTCCAGCCGCCCGCTGTCTGTGTATCTTCTCACTGTCCATCCATCAGAGTTACTCTGGTCCTCACAGCTCAGAGAGAGAGAGAGACAGATGTGAAGTGTTGAGTTCTGCTGGGCCTGATGATCAGAGACACTGGAGGAGAAACGCCTGACAAGACAATTACAGCTATCATTTGGAAACTGTCTTTATTAAAGATCATTTAAACTATATATGTGAACTCACCAGTGACCCACAGTGGTTGTGTGTTGCTGTATGTTGTGTTAACGGCTGTGTTATCTCTCTCTGCTCTGCACACATACACTCCTGTGTGTTTTAGATCAGCAGAACTGACGGTGTGTTTTCCTCCAGCTCCTCTGCTGCTGTCTGAGAGGAGGTCATAATCATTCCTGCTCCCTGTAGAAAGTGAGAATGTGTAGATTTCACTTTAAATTACATTTTTAACTAAACTTGAACCTGAATACACTGGTTTACATTGGTGTAACTCGAATTACTCATTGTGTTTAGGTTGTTTTATTCAGGGTTTGATCAATGGCTCTTATCCCAGCAAACACAGAACGTTGGCACAACGTAGCCAACCTTCTAACAACGTTTTAACAACATGGCCAAAAGGTTGCTATTACTACGTTGTGTGGTGAAGTTGTTACAGCGTTGTCACAATGTTGACATTAAACCATCGTTCAGGGCCATTGCTTAAGGTTGTGCCTAGGGTGTCTTGACAACCACTGGACTACATAATGTACTCGTCACTGCCCTGAAGCGGGAAAATCAGCCTTTTAAATTCCAACCACCTGTTGTTGGGCTCATTGTGTTCTCATTCATCATCGAGCAAGGATACGTGAGTATTGCGTTTAGCCTAACAGTTATCTCAGCTATCAAACACAACCTACAGCTTTAATTTCTAATGTGGTTAATGAAGCATCGCTCGCATTGTTTAGTTTTTCGTTTGATTTTTCCGCTATTTAGTCTCATTCGTTTCTTTGCTCCTCTGGATTTGTGGATATGTTTCCCCGGTGACACCTGCTCGGCTACTGCCATACAGACCCGGTTTTGTTCATTAAATGTTCTGATCTGCCTTTGCTTTTCATGTTTTATTTATTACACTTAAAAAAAATGTGTATTCGTTCATTTTTATGTTTTTTTTTTTTTTTTCACAAATGTATGACTTTTGGAAGTGCAATGTGATTATATGCAATTTTAATAAAGTTGAATTAACGAAACCTTCTGTCATTTTTACTCTTTAAAGTGTAGGCTACACTTGCAGGTGTTGATAGCCCCATTAAATAATATAGATAAACAATAAATTATAAAAAGTATATAATTATCTAACAAAATACACCATATAAAAATATTGTCAGAACGTCGTCTCTCAGTTGCTGAATGTCGCGCAACAACGTTGCTACAGCCCTGTCACGTCTTACAATTCTACGTTGTTACAATGTTGCGAGCACGTATACAGCGACGTTGCCATAGCAGAAATGCAACGTGCCAGAGACGTTGCCACAACGTAAATGTGTTTGCTGGGATGTTGTTACAGAGCAGTGACTGTAAATGAAGGACTGGGATCTCAAAGTAGGTTTCACTGCTTGGTGCCCATGGAAGTGTTGCCCTTAATACCCAGTCTGTGTCTGGTTTCAGACATATTAAATTATATATATTATTGTTGCACGGTGTACCGATACTTCAAAAGTATCGCGATACTCGGAAATTAAAAACGTCACGATACCTAAATTTATCAGTATCGATACTTTAAAAAACAAAAACAAAAAAAAACGCCTCCCTATGGACGTCTGTTTTTTTTCCTGAAGCACGCAGCAAAGAAGCTGCCGCTGTCATGTGACAAAACACTACAGCGAGATGGCTGCATGTGCGAGCACAAGTGGTCCACATCGTAGAAAAAGATGACGCGAGGAGTGACATATGGAAGTACTTTGCCTACCTTGCTCTGTTGCACGGTGCACCGATACTTCAAAAGTAAATCGGAAATTAAAAACGTCACGATTCCTTAATGTATTAGTATCGATACTTCTAAGAATGACCGCGTTCCAGATTTGTAAGGCCGGCGACACACTGGCTGCGTGGCGTGTCCATTTTTATTTCGGCCTGCGAAATAAAATATTTAACTGCCTGCGTGACACACGAGTCTCAGGCGCAGCTCGAGACGCGCGGAAAACCCATGCATGCCAGAAATAGAACCGACGCCTATTTTTCACGCGACACGCAAGCGTTTCCAGGCAAAATAGAATAGGGAAAGATGTTTCTATGTCATTTTGACACGAATTCATATTAATAAATTACATTTTGATGTTTGAAAGTCTCTAGGTTTTGACATAAATACAATATAAATGTAATTAAAAAAAATATTATTGATTTTCAAATACTGCACCTCTCAATACAGAACGAAATATTCTGTAGCCTATTTTGCCGTCAAGTGCATCAACACTGCCGACGTTGTCTTTGCTGCTATATATTTATGTTTAACATGAAGTATAGGCCCTCCACAACTCTCTCCCCATATGTCAAATATATCACCAATGAGGCTTATCATATGTTACCAATATTAAACATTGTTTAATATAATCGCTGTTCATATTTTTATTCAAAGTTCAGAATCAAGATAAAGTTATTACTGGTAACTCTTATGTTTCTTATGATAAATGAGATAATGCTGCTAAATTTATTTATTTTTTTACCTTGAATGTCATTGCTCTAATTAATTTTTTATATTTTGATATTTCATATTTTGTTCAAATGTTTAATATATCTGCTGTTCATATGTTCATTTATCAGTGTGTTATATGATTAGAATGTTGTCCCGGTTTTAAAATAAAGCACAGCAATGATATTTGAGAGTGTTTCTCCCTTTTCAGGAAAAGTATCGGAAAAGTATCGAAATCGCAATACTTGACTTGGTATCGGTATCGAAACAATAATTTTGGTATCGTGACAACACTAATATATATATAACCAGTTAATTCAGATGAAGCACATCATAACTGACCTGAGACAGTTACAGTGAACCAGCTGAATGTCCAGCCTGTAGAGGAGCCGTTAACCTCACAGATCAGAGTCACTGGATCTCCTTCAGTCAACCACTTCTGAGGAGAAACACTTAAAACTGCTCTGGGAACTGAAATAGAGACATCACTCATTAATAACATGTTAAACGTGTGTGTGTTTATGAAGAGATGATCAAACTCACCTGATACTGTCAGTGTAACTTCATCACTATGATGTGACCAGCGTGATCCTTTAGTCTCTGTCCCGTTACAGGAGTATTTACCTGCGTCAGACTCAGTAACAGAACTGAATGTGTGTTGCTGTCCTTCACTGGAAACACTGGTTGAACCGTCTTTATACCAGTTGTACCTCCAGCTAGTGACTCCTCCATCATCTATGTCACATCTGAGAGTGACTGTCTCTCCTCTGAATACATGATGATGATCAGGTGTAATGGTCACTCTGGGTTTTGGTATTTCTGTACAAAGACAACAATAAACATTGAAAATAATGTGATAAATAATATAATAAAATAAATACAAATAATAAAATGTGCTGTTTTTTATTGTACGAGCAGTTACAAAACACTAAATCAAGTTAAACTGAAGTGTTGTTCTCTGTTTATTTAGTGTCTTATAAATCATTTTCATATAGTGTTCTCAGAGCAGTTCATTATGAGAGGTAAAACACTTGCCATGTATTGTCACTGCTACTGGTTCACTGTAATGTGTGTGATATCCTCCTCTTCTTGCTCTGCATCTGTACTTTCCTCCATCAGAGACTTTCACAGAATCAAGTGTTTTAGTTTCATCTTCAGGAGATTCAGTGTTTGAGTCTTTACTCCAGAGAAACTCCCATCCATCCCATGACTGATCCAGCTCACATCTCAGAGTAACTGAGTCTCCAGTGAACACTGGACTCTGTGGCCGTACAGTCAGAGTTGGTTTGAGAACATCTGTCAATATAAAGTCAGTGGGAGCATGAGATGTGAACGGTTTTCAGCAGATCTCATTCTCTCACTGGTAAATTATTCATATATTTTGATTTCATAGACATTGTAAGAAAAAAAGTCAACATTATGGGACAATGCAAAAACTTAAAAGACAATAGAGGTTCAAAGCCATAATCTTTGTGTTAATAATCCAGAGCTCGACTCACAGTGCCACACCACCACCATCTACACCAGCAGTCAAAGAAACACACCATTCAACAAAGTTTTGTGCAGGTGCAGCAGTTCACATGAATATTTAAAATGATACAGTAGCTGATAGTGCTGGATAAACTGGTATAGTTTCTGACCAGTAGGTGGTGCTGTAACCAAACCTGCATCTGCTCAGATAAATGGACATGCAAAGATATACTCAGTATATCAATTCAAAGATAATCTTTGGTTTTGGAGGATATTTGGTCAATGATATAAAGAGATATTTGTTCAATGTTGCACATGATGGATAAAAAGGGCTGTTTTTGGAGTTATAGTGATTTCTTCACCCAATTCAATTTTAATTGTGAGAAAGTTATTATAAGTATTCTTTTACTGATGATTAGAATGGTAAAAGTTATATCTTCTATTTCCCCTTCTACCTAAACGTAAAAATGTGCATTTTAAAATGATGTGTGATATTTATCCAGCTAAGGAATTTCTAAGATTAAAATTTAATGTGGATTCAAACACTTGCCAAATTTGTAATAATAATATTGAAACTTTTGATCATTAATTTTTTAAAATGAATTGTAATTCATTTAAAATGTAATTTGGTTAAAACCTTTTGGACTAAGGTATTTACTTGGTTAATATAAAACAAAAAATAAAAAAAATTCCATCTATTACTTGGGATATGGTGAAAGTTGGAATACATTGTTGATAACTAGCCTACTCATGTTAAAATATTTTATTCACAAATGCAAAGTTTTGAAAACAGCACCAACCACAAATATACTGAGGCCTTAAAATTATGAGAAGTTATAAAGCCAGGAAATGAAATTTTGTCTTAAAATTTGAATTTGTTCAACCCTACAGTGTATATGTATGTATGTATGTATGTAGCCGTCAAGGGTGCGAAAGCAGAGTATAAAAGAGAGATTGAGGACCACTTCACCCACAACGACCCACAACGACTCTGACTCTTTACTAACCCTAAACTAACAGTCTACTAATACTCAAATGAAAGTTAGTTGACATGTAGGTGCTGTTTCACTCAGTCCACAGAATGTCTAAAATCTGTAAGCGATTGTAGTGAAGTGCCGCTGTTGGGTAGCGTCCTCTCTGCGTGTGTTGACTCCGCCCTAGATGCGGGCAGGTAATCAGCGTCTCATTCCTACAGGTATATTAAGGTGGCTGTTTTACCACTGGACATGGTGTCAATGTGCGACCGCCTCTCTAGCGCGTCATTATTCTGCCGTCGGTCTGGTGTTCTGGCTGGAGGTGAGTGCGACGGCCGTTTGTGATTGTTGCTCGAACCTACCGGACTTTAAACGGTTAACAGTGTTACTCTTGTCAGGTGCTGGGCTGTTTGCGGATAAGCACACGTTGTGCTAAGGGTTTGCAGCCATTGGCAATGCGCGCCGTTTGCCGGATACCAACGCATGTTATATATATTGCACTAAGCGTTGCCGGTGTATTGCTGCTTGGCTTCCTGGTAGGTCTCTTTCTGGCTCTTGTAGCCGTATTTATTTTAAGTAATGTATAGTTATGGGGTTTATCTGTGTATTCCAGCTCGTCTTTGTAAACTTTGTTCATCTGTTGCTGCCGGACGAATGACGTGATACATGTTTGGTATGTGCGATCATTGTATAACAATGATGAGTTAATACTATGTATATTTTAACTTACATTCTGGCTTTTGCAGGTGAATTAATCTGCCTGTATAAGGGCACTTGAAGACTGTGCTGCTCAGATTAGGACTTTCATTGCTGCTGTTTTGTTCCTACTATGTTGTGTTTTATTGCGCACCGCTCAACAGCAATGTTGTGTTTTATTGCGCACCGCTCAACAGCGCCCCCTTGAACGGGGTCTGAAAACTTGGTCCATATATCAAACACGCTTGCATGAATTAATATGAAACTCGGTACACAGATCTCATCGGGCCGAACAACTTTCCCTCGGTCAAGTTTTACGCTAGCCCAACAAGAGGTCGGCTATTATGGGTTGTTTGGAAAACGTTTGCTGTGGAATTTGAAATACTCCTCCTAGAGAGCATGATCTTGATGAAACTGATCTTGATGAAACTTCAGCAGTGTGTTCGTGGTAAGAGGCCGATCAGATGGATGCGACTATTGTGAGTCAAAGTTATAGTGCCACCAAATGGCAGCAGGAAGTGTGTCACTTTCAAAATGCTTTTGACAAAAGTTAGTTTTACCTACAGTTACAAAAATCAGTACGTATATTGGTCTCATCGAGCCGGACAACTTTCTAATTTACAGTCATTAGCTCCGACCAACAGGAAGTCAGATATTTTGGTTTCCTAAGTGGTTTATTTTATTCACACCAAACTTTTTCAACACGATGAAAATACATTAAAGATGCTAAATTGTGAACGGATATTAAACATCTCAAACGGTTTTGCTCTAGTGAGGGATTAAAGTAATGTCCAAAAAAGAAACACTAAAAGCCTCATATCTTCTAAAAATTTAATTATACACCATTTATTTCTATATAAAAGTATACAAATATCACAACTAAACCCATTTTATTCTTTTTTTTTTTCAATTTAAGAATTATAAGTTTAAAAACAGTAATAGTAAAAGAAAAGAAAAAAAAATCAAGTCATACATAGTGCTATTCTTTTATTTTGTGTTTAAAATCAGATAGGCCTATTGTATCTATATAAAAATATACTAGGTATGTGACAGTGAGAAACTTTCCCCACCGGTTAATCGACGTGTGACACCGCCTGGGGGCTTTTGAATCGCTAACTTAAAAACGAAAGTAAAATATGTTTGTCCACACGGACATTGATAATGGTGCAGAGCGAGCGTTTTCAATGAATTCCTATGGAAGTATGAATGAACTAAAAAACGTTGACTCTGTTCTGCCCGTTCCTCGCCGTGGACGCGCACTGTTATGAATGCCCGTACGGCCGTGAGCATTTTAGTTTAATTTTAAAATTAGCGCCTTTCGGGGGCGGATTGCTTGAATTTATTTTACGAAAGCCCAATGTTGTGTTTTATTGCGACTGTACACAAATATAAGTTAACACTTTGCAGTTTGAATGATGTCCTGTATGAACAAAATGAAGGAGTATGTTTTTATGTGTCCACTGTTCGATCGCGCGCGCGCCACACACACACACACACACACACACACACACACACACACACACACACACACACACACACACACACACACACACACACACACACACACACACATTCCAGCATTGCAATCTTGACATCACAGCCTGTTCATTATAGCCTTAAAGGTCCCATGACATGAAATTTTCACTTTCTGAGGTTTTTTAACATTAATATGAGTTCCCCTAGCCTGTATATGGTCCCCAAGTTTCTAGAAATTTGAATCGGTGTAAATCGAGCTTTTGCTATCTTTCTCTGCCTTTGAGAAAATGGAGGCTCAATCAGGCTGATCTTGAATCTCCTCCTTATGACGTCATAAGGAGAAATGTTACCTCCCCTTTCTCTGCTTTGCCCGCCCAGAGAATATTTCCCGACCATGAGAAAATGAGCTAGGAAGTAGGAACGCGCACGCGCGATTTTAGTTTGTCCACGAGAGATATCATGGCTTTTGAGCGAGCGAATAATTGCTCAATAACTGGATGTACAAATGAACACCGAAGCCTTCATCCAAGCACCAGAAGAACCAGTGGATTAATTTCATTTTCTCTGGAAATGCGCTGACACAACTTCCCAAAGTTTTGCATGTCTGCGGCAAACATTTCACCGACGACTGTTCCCTCAACTTGGGTCAATACAGAGCTGGGCTTGCTGAACGTCTGAAACTAAAGTCTGGATCAGTACCAACTCTCTTTGGCTCAGCTACACACCTCGGACAAGCAAGTCAACTAATGATATATAAGTGTGTTGCTTGTTTACTGTTTATGGTTACCTAGCTTGTTACACGTAGAATGTGGACACACACACACTGTAAAGCGAGTGTTGTACACTTCTTTGTTATTTGGATAACCGTTTTCCTGTTGGTTATATGGTGCGCGCGATATAAGCGTTTCAAGATCGCAGAGCTTGATGTAATTGTAATAAGATAAATTACAGACGTTACAGATCTCTGTAATAGAACATCTAGGCACAATAAACATTTTTACCCCCATGCTATATATATATATATATACATACTTTTATATATATTACTTTTAATATATATGAAATATAAATTATGTAAACAAATAAATTATGTAATATAATTTTGTCGTTTCATAGATCTCATTTTAAGTATTATTGTTATTCACTAAAGTACCGTATCCAGACATAATATTTTAAACTAACCATTCGGAAACGTCCTGCTGGTGCCGCTGAATTGCAACTTCTTCATCCGTTGCTTCTCCATCTGGATCCGATTCTGGGTCGAACTGAAATGCTTGAACGACTGCGTGTCTTCGTGCCATTGCAATACATCCAACGTAAACATGCATGGTACCGTTGCTCAATAGTATGTTCCTGCAAGATGGTCAAGGCCACACCCAGCCTCCACCTTGCGCCTTTCTACTCCTCATTAACATTTAAAGCTACAGACACCGAAACGGCCCGTCTAAAGGAAGCTCATTCTGGGACTGGCTTGTAATGGCTATAATTCTGCACCAAGGCTGAATTTTTGGAAAAAGATTTCAGATACAGTACTAGGGACCACTAATGCCTATATTAAAGCCTACAAAAAGTAGCATGTCATGGGACCTTTAATAAAATATAATAATAAAATAGTCAACCTAACATATAAAAATTACACTGCTCTGTTTAAATAGTCAGTAGTACAATTCATAAATTCACAGTAATCACCGCTCCACTGTTATGTTTCCAAGCACATTTTTGCGCGTGTGAAGAGGATGATTTTTTCCGTCGATATTGGAACGTGAGTGAAGTACAAAGCCTATAATAAAGAATAGTTTAGCATCCAAATACATCGCAAATGTTGAAACATTTTGATTCTAATGAGAGAGTTACATGAGCATAACACTGCTTACATTCGTTTTCATTTTTATTTTATTTCGTTGTGGCTTGTTTATAGTTTTTTTTTTTTCTTGTTCCGTTCTGAATATCATTAAATTTAAAGGATTTGTTGTGGAATATTTTTAGTGTATCATGAAATCAGATATATATATATTGTTAATGTAGAGGATGATATTGCAATTATACTGCCTTGATTAATGCTTGATTTACTTTAAAGTGATGTAACCTAAGAAGTAATAATGCTTTTGTTTAAATAGATGTATGTAACCCAATTACTAATACTACACAGAATATGTATTGAGTGATTTTACTATTGTTAAGAAAACGATTTACTTGCATGAAACATATGTATTGATTGAGTTAGAGTAGAAAGCAATTATGTATTAGAAAAAGTTTTATGATAAATGGAAAATGTACTAGTTAAGGTATGTGTTACAGACGATGAAGAGAAGAAAGAAGAGAAAGAGAGCACGGAGGCGCTGTCGGAAGATACACCGTAAGCAACTGAGGGCTGTGAAGAAGAAGTTGGCAGAACTCCATTTGATGACGACAGAGGAGAGTTTGGAACCTGCATTTCGAAGCCTGAGTATAAAAGACTGAGAGAGAGACTGAATTGTTGGAGACTGAATAGCGCAGTGTCCCTCGACGCCTGTTACCAGCTGATTGTACCTTAATAGAAACTTATTGTTGTAACTTTACTATTGTACTTTTATATAACCTTTGTTAACTTTAATAAAACTAATATTATATTATTGGCAAGATATTGTCTGCCTGAGTAATAATTTAAGAACCTTAAGCAAGAACTGACCACAGGGAAGTCTGCTGAACTAATTTTAAGTACTCTTTGAATGCTTATAGTTGTGTCCAGATTCAACTTTCCCTTACCTACCTGAGAATAAATAATAATATAAAAAAAAGAATATATATATATAGCTGCGAGCAGCGATGACGGGCCCAAGACGGTGTGTATATATGTACACATAACGGAATGTTCCCTTAGGGAGTTCTTTCTGTCATCAAACCTACTGCTCGCCACACACTTATTGTTGACATTTTTTTTATAAAAATAAGAACAAAAATCTGGCAACTACAAAAAAATACTACTTTTTAGGGTGTTATTTGGTAATGGAAAATCCAAAAATCAGCCAACTTTGAGACTAGTTTTGAAGATCATGTGAGATCATTTTGGTTTAAAAATGTATCTTAATGTGAAGAAGCAAATCGATCATTAATAATTGATATCGATATTGGAACGTGAGTGCAATAGCATATAATAAAGAATAGTTTAGCATCCAAATACATTGCAAATGTTGAAACATTTTGATTCTAATGAGAGTTACGTGAGCCCAACACTGCATATACATATACATATATATATATATATATATATATATACAGATTGTACACACATACACACACATATATATACAGTGAGGAAAATAAGTATTTGAACACCCTGCTATTTTGCAAGTTCTCCCACTTGGAAATCATGGAGGGATCTGAAATTGTCATAGGTGCATGTCCACTGTGAGAGACATAATCTAAAAAAAAAAAATCCAGAAATCACAATGTATGATTTTTTAACTATTTATTTGTATGATACAGCTGCAAATAAGTATTTGAACACCTGTCTATCAGCTAGAATTCTGACCCTCAAAGACCTGTTAGTCTGCCTTTAAAATGTCCACCTCCACTCCATTTATTATCTTAAATTAGATGCACCTGTTTGAGGTCGTTAGCTGCATAAAGACACCTGTCCACCCCATACAATCAGTAAGAATCCAACTACTAACATGGCCAAGACCAAAGAGCTGTCCAAAGACACTAGTAGGGTTGGGTACCGAAACTCGGTTCCAATAGGGAACCGGTTCCGACGTAAACGGTAGTAACCAGACCGAATAAGAACTAAACTTTCGGTGCCTGATTTCGGTGCCTGACGTTTTTTACCACCCCCTATAAAACATCTCGCGGCACGAATGATCCAATAATAAAACATCTCCAGTTAACCAGCAGAGCATTCATTTAGTTCGTTTGTTAAATAAGAGATCTAGCGCTGAAATGTGTTTTTTAAATCAAGTGATCAAAGTGCCCGTTGCCGCTGCGATCAGTGGCGCGGATACAGTGTTTTCTCGTGGCTCGCGCACACACTTGGCTTCACTCGGACGCGCGCTTCAATACGTTGCGGAGATCGATCTATTTATGAGGCGCCGTCTATATGATTATGTGCGCGCAGAGTTTGTGTGTGCGAGCTCGCGTCTCAGATGAGTATGTGCGCGGAGAGTTTGTGTGTGTGTGTGTGTGTGTGTGTGCGTGCTCGCGTCTCAGATGAGTATGTGCGCGGAGAGTTTGTGTGTGTGTGTGTGCTCGCGTCTCAGATGAGTATGTGCGTGGAGAGTTCTGCGCGTCTCGTGTGTGTAGAGTTTGCGTGTGTGTGCGTGAGCGACTTTAGAAGTTGTGCATTTCATATGTATTAGTTTGAGCATTCAGTAGTATACATGTATGTGTATGTGCATGTATGTGACTACCTAGTACATGTGTATGCAAGGGTTTCATATGTTTCATATGAAGTTTGATTTAAGCCCTAGACGGCGCCTCATATCTATTCGTTGTGGTGAAATCTCAAAATATAATGGACATAAAGTGTCCCTGCTTGATATACAACCACTGATGAGCATAATCGGTTTTAAAAAAACAAAAAAAAAAACACAAAAAAACTACGAATGCGGATTAGAACCCAAAACCTCTGACACGCTTGACTAAAGTTCAAGTTCAGCTGCCAGTGTTCCTCTTCGGGTAAGTCTAGTATTTTAATGCCAACTGCAAATCTTGAATATCAAGTATGAAGGATATCATTATCAAGTATATTTATATGGCTATACTGTGTGTTAAATATTTCTGCTCAGTGTCAGATATTTCTCTGTTTTGTAAAAGTCATAATATGAGAAGACAAAATTTTGATCTTAACTCAAGTGTTTTGTGCTACATCAGTAGCCTTTTAAAGGGCACAATTTTTCATTTAATCAGAAATCAGAAAATCTTTTTCAGAAAATCACACACACACACACACACACACACACACACACACACACACACACACACACACACAGAGGTATTATTTTTTTGATAAAGTGTGTACGGTTTAGTTTTCTTAAGTACCGGTTCAAGAACCGTTTAAGCACCGGAACCGTTTGAAAAATACCGAGTAGGTACTGGTATCGGATAAAATCTAACCAATACCCAACCCTAGACACTAGAGACCAAATTGTACACCTCCACAAGGCTGGAAAGGGCTACTGGGAAATTGCCAAGCAGCTTGGTGAAAAAAGGTCCACTGTTGGAGCAATCATTAGAAAATGGAAGAAGCTAAACATGACTGTCAATCTCCCTCGGACTGGGGCTCCATGCAAGATCTCACCTCGTGGGGTCTCAATGATCCTAAGAAAGGTGAGAAATCAGCCCAGAACTACACGGGAGGAACTGGTAAATGACCTGAAAAGAGCTGGGACCACCGTTTCCAAGGTTACTGTTGGTAATACACTAAGACATCATGGTTTGAAATCATGCATGGCACGGAAGGTTCCCCTGCTTAAACCAGCACATGTCAAGGCCCGTCTTAAGTTTGCCAATGACCATTTGGATGATCCAGAGGAGGCATGGGAGAAAGTCATGTGGTCAGATGAGACCAAAAGCATCATGCTTTGGGGGTGTTTTTCTGCACATGGGACAGGGCGACTGCACTGTATTAAGGAGAGGATGACCGGGGCCATGTATTGCGAGATTTTGGGGAACAACCTCCTTCCCTCAGTTAGAGCATTGAAGATGGGTCGAGGCTGGGTCTTCCAACATGACAATGACCCGAAGCACACAGCCAGGATAACCAAGGAGTGGCTCTGTAAGAAGCATATCAAGGTTCTGGCGTGGCCTAGCCAGTCTCCAGACCTAAACCCAATAGAGAATCTTTGGAGGGAGCTCAAACTCCGTGTTTCTCAGCGACAGCCCAGAAACCTGACTGATCTAGAACTAGTGGGCCAAAATCCCTCCTGCAGTGTGTGCAAACCTGGTGAAAAACTACAGGAAACGTTTGACCTCTGTAATTGCAAACAAAGGCTACTGTACTAAATATTAACATTGATTTTCTCAGGTGTTCAAATACTTATTTGCAGCTGTATCATACAAATAATAGATTATGTCTCTCACAGTGGACATGCACCTACGATGACAATTTCAGACCCCTCCATGATTTCTAAGTGGGAGAACTTGCAAAATAGCAGGGTGTTCAAATACTTATTTTCCTCACTGTATATATATATATATAAACATTTAAATAAAAATAAGAACAAAAATCTGGCTGCTACAAAAAAATATTACTTTTTTGGGTGTTGTTTGGTAATGGAAAATCAAAAAAATCTGCCAACTTTGAGACTAGTTTTGAAGATCATGTGAGATTATTTTGGTTTAAAAATGTATCTTAATGTGAAGAAGCAAATCGCTCATTAATAACATGCTAAACGTGTGTGTGTTTATGAAGAGATGATCAAACTCACCTGATACTGTCAGTGTAACTTCATCACTGCGTTGTGACCAGCGTGATCCTTTAGTCTCTGTCCCATAACAGGAGTATTTACCTGCGTCAGACTCAGTAACAGAACTGAATGTGTGTTGCTGTCCTTCACTGAAAACACTGGTTGAACCGTCTTTATACCAGTTGTACCTCCAGCTAGTGACTCCTCCATCATCTATGTCACATCTGAGAGTGACTGTCTCTCCTCTGAATACATGATGATGATGATCAGGTGTAATGGTCACTCTGGGTTTTGGTCTTTCTGTAGAACAACAACAATAAACATTGAAAATAATGTGATAAAATTAATAAAAACAATAAATTGTGCTGTTTTAGTGTGTGAACAGTTGTATTGTAAAACACATAATCAGGTTAGATTGAAGTGTTCTCCAGCTGTTACAGTAATTTATTCTGTCTTATCAATTTATTTGTGCAATATAAAAGCAAAATACTGCACAGTCAGAGTTGGTTTGGAAATATCTGTCAGTATAAAACTAGCAAAAAGCTTGAGTTGTGAAGGTTTTTTAGCAGACGATCTCGTCCTCTTATTGTTCAATCCACTGTCCCGAAGTGCAGCAGTTTACATGAAAAAGAGTTGCAGACATAAATTACATTATGATAACTTTGTTAGGGTGTAATAAATTGAAAAATGATAATGGTGAAAACAAAAATCCAAGCATAACTTTTGAGAAGCTTTGTATAACAATCAAAAGAACCAATTTTGTCAACAAAAAAGAGAAAAAAAAATTATATATTTTACAATATTTGACTATTGAGATTTCAGAATTTTAAATCATCTTTTTCAATTTGAGATCAGGATAAGTATCTTGTTTTTTTAGTTTCAAAGGGTTCAAAGTTATAAGTGTGGCCCTGTCCCAAATGACACCCTAAGCACTCGTAGTCTTCCTACGAGTCCTCACTTATACTGTTGTATATGAAGTTGTATGGGGGCGGAGCCTGATTATTCCCAACACCTGAGGCCTCTGCCTATTTAACAGCTGCTGGTGCCACTTCACCTGGACCTTCAGGAACCAGTAGTGGTTTTGGAGTTTGTTTTTCTTCTGTACAGGATGGTGAGTTGGTTCTTTTGTGTTTGTTATTTTACTCTGGAGTTAGGAAAGTTTTATATTTTACTAACACAAAAATAACTAACACAAAAGTATCTTCTGGGTCGGCTTACTTGCCTATGTATTACTCCCTCTATTCTAATAAAACTAAACAAACTAAAACTCACCCTCCTGTACCGAAGAAAAACAAACTCTAAAACCACCAACAACTGTTTTCCTGACAGCTCTTAAAGGGATAGTTCACCCCAAAATTTAAATTCTGTCATTAATTACTAACCCTCATGTCGTTCCAAACCCGCTAGACCTTCGTTTATCTTCAGAACACAAATGAAGACATTTTTAATGAAATCTGAGAGCTTTCTGACCCCTTCAGAAACAGCAACGCAATGGCCACTTTTTAATGCCCAGAATGGTAGTAAAGATATTGTTAAAATTGTCCATGTGACTACAGTTGTTCAACCTTAAGTTTATCAAGCGACGAGAATACTTTTTATGTGCAAAAAACAACACCATAAATAAGAGATCAGCGCTTTGGCCGTGAGCAGCACGACTCATGCGTGTGATTCTGACTCACAGGAGCTGGCCAATGAAGAGGCGGCGTTCTGACGTAGGACCCGGAAGCGCTGCACTGTGTTTACTATGTGAACAGCGTTAGAGTCTGACACGGATGAGAAGAAATTGTGGAATAAAGTCATTATTTTTGTTTTGTTTTTGCACACAAAAAGTATTCTCATCGCTTCATAACATTAAGGTTGAACCACATGGACTATTTTAATGATATCTTTACTACCTTTCTGGACCTTGAAAGCGGTCATTGCGTTGCTGTTTTTGGAGGGGTCAGAAAGCTCTCGGATTTCATCAAAAATATCTTATTTTGTGTTCCGAAGATGAACGAAGAAAACTGGAGCCACACATGTTTGCTTGACCTATAAAAATCTGAACACTTCTGTGTCATAATCAACCACTTCTGAGGTGAAACACTTAAAACTGCTCTGGGAACTGAAATAGAGACATCACTCATTAATAACATGTTAAACTTGTGTGTGTTTATGAAGAGATGATCAAACTCACCTGATACTGTCAGTGTAACTCCATCACTGTGATGTGATCTGCGTGATCCTTTAGTCTCTGTCCCATAACAGGAGTATTTACCTGCGTCAGACTCAGTAACAGAACTGAATGTGTGTTGCTGTCCTTCACTGGAAACACTGGTTGAACCGTCTTTATACCAGTTGTACCTCCAGCTAGTGACTCCTCCATCATCTATGTCACATCTGAGAGTGACTGTCTCTCCTCTGAATACATGATGATGATGATCAGGTGTAATGGTCACTCTGGGTTTTGGTCTTTCTGTACAAAGACAACAATTAACATTGAAAATAATGTGATAAATAATATAATAAAATAAATACAAATAATAAAATGTGCTGTTTTTTATTGTACGAGCAGTTACAAAACACTAAATCAAGTTAAACTGAAGTGTTGTTCTCTATGTTTATTTAGTGTCTTATAAATCATTTTCATATAGTGTTTTCAGAGCAGTTCATTATGAGAGGTAAAACACTTGCCATGTATTGTCACTGCTACTGGTTCACTGTAATGTGTGTAATGTCCTCTTCTTGCTCTGCATCTGTACTCTCCTCCATCAGAGACTTTCACAGAATAAAGTGTTTTAGTTTCAGCTTCAGGAGATTCAGTGTTTGAGTCTTTACTCCAGAGAAACTCCCATCCATCCCATGACTGATCCAGCTCACATCTCAGAGTAACTGAGTCTCCAGTGAACACTGATCTCTGTGGCCGTACAGTCAGAGTTGGTTTGAGAACATCTGTCAATATAAAGTCAGTGGGAGCATGAGATGTGAACGTTTTCAGCAGATCTCATTCTCTCACTGGTAAATTAGTGCATTTTTATTTCACAAACAATGTAATAGAGCCGCCGGCAGCAATCACTGGAGCAAACAAGGTGAACAATCACTCAGCGCAATGCAAAGAGTTAAAGGACAACAAAGGTGTAAAGCCCCCCCCATGAGGAGTTCAAACCCACATCCTTTAGGTTAGTAGCCCTGAGCTCAACACAGGGTTTCACACCACCTGCATCCACACCAGCAGCCAGAGACACACATCACTTACCACAGGGTTACAAATGGTCATTGTTGTTCACATGACTTTGTTGTTGCAGGTCCAGCAACTCTAATCATTTTTATTAAATCTGTAGACAAACATGTTTTATATTTCTAAATTGTGCATAAAAACGTTTTCATATGAGCGAATGTTTTTGTCACACCTCAGAACCGTCTGTTTGGTGTTACAACACATGAATCATTTATATAACTTATTTAAAAAGCTGTATTCATAATCATGACACTCATTTCATTGCTGGTGTCACAAGATGAAGAAGAGGGAAGACGGACTGAAGACGAGGTTATCAAATATAAACAGGTTTTTGATTAAAGGAGGCAAGCAGGAGTAACAGTGTGCAGAGGAGTATAAACCTAACAAACACTACCATACACGAACATCAGCCGACAACTAACGACTGAACACAGAGGAACTAAATACACAGAGGTAACGGAAGAAATGACCAACAGCTGTGATGAATGAATGTCCATGGTAACTGATGAGTGGAGGGAGAAAACAAACAAAGGAAAACGTGATGAATGAAAAAAAACAAAAGTCCATGAAAATCTGACCTGAAAACCTGAAACCGGATCCACAAAAATCTTTTTTTAAAAGTTAAGAAAGTTCTTAAGATAAATTCCAAGAAGTTTGTAATCTTCCTTTGGGGATTTAAGACAGGTTGGAGGTTATCCTGACTTTAAGAAGTTATTTAAGATGATTATATATATATATATATATATATATATATATATATATATATATATATATATATATATATATATATATTCAGGAATATGAATAGGATAATTATTAAATTATTAAACACTTTATTTTAAGGTGACATAGTTACATGTTACTGCATGTGCTTTCTATAGTAATAACAGTAAATTATGTATAATTACATGCAAATTATTCATAATAATTACACTGTAACAATGGCACCTTAAAATTTTGTCTTAAGAACAATCGTAAGAAGAAAGATAAGTTTTTGGCAATACAAAATATTCTTTTCTTTTTTTTTCTTTTTTTTCTTAAGTTAGAAAATAGCAGCAGTTAAGAAGATTTGTATTCCTAAGATTGTTTTGTGAATCCGGCCACTGGTTTGTAACAGAATCACACATTTGTAATGACATTTATTAATCAAATTCACTCACCTTGAGTGTGTCCAGAGTGGATGTTTGAAATCAGCACTGAAACACAAAGTAAAAAAGAAAGAAAACTCATGAAAGATTGTGTATTTTAATTGTTATTTTATGTATAAGAGAAATCAGTCACACTGGCAAGCCACCAAAGTGACAGTTCAGCCAAATATAGGAAAATCTGACAATTATTACACTGTGAACATGGAGCTGATCAACTTTCTATTATACTTTAAACATTTTACAAATGCATGTTCTTTCTTTGCTTGTGAAACAGCATAATTTCACTCTCAGACGTTTCTCAGCTTCACAACACAGAAATGTTTAATTTCTCTTTAAGTCTTTCTTCTAATTTGTCTAGATCTAGTGGCTCCTGAATGAGTAAAAACCTTTTTAGAGTCTGAAATCAGTGACAATAATAACAATTAACTCACATAAACTCTTACTAACTGCATACTAGTGAACATCTAAAGACTAACTAGTGAATATCTACCTAGTGCATCATGGACAGCAAACTGTAAAAAAATCCAGGAACACAGTCCTATTCACAATACAAGTGCAATTATTTTGAGAGAAATAATACTCACAGAGCAGAAGAGGAAGTTGACTGAGCTCCATACTGACTGAATAATGACAGACGGTTAAAGACAGACTGAGTTAAAGCCTCAAGACTTCCTGATACATAGTCAGATCTTTAGGAACACAATGACAGATGAAAGAAGACATACAAATGTACCTCATGTGTTTTACAGAAAACCTTTTGATAATCTTGTAACACATTTTTAAAAATGTGAAAGTTCCCTCCATCCTCCCCACCACCACCAAGATGGTCCCTTCCTATACCTCGCAGGGGGTCGGCTGCGCCCCTGCCTTCGTCTTCAGGCAGGATATGCAGATCCGGACCCTCGGATTGCAAGCTACGGACAGGGCCTACGCCAAAGAACTTGATTGCTTGTTGGGCTGTTAATAAATGTTAATTGTTACAGTATTTATTCTCCCAAGTCTTTCTGGTAGAAATGTTGTCAGGACTTAATCCATATCAAAGTGAACAGCATAAATTTTCCATTATGAGAAGTAATGTTCTCGTGTTTAATGGAAAAGGACTCATAACTTTGATGGATCTTTATTGTAATAATGGTATTCGATGTATTTATAACTTTATAAGTTAAGAAACAGAAACTGGTGAACAGCTGCTGTTCCTCCCACACTGGTTAATGTCACTGATCTGAAAGAGAAGAAACCAAACCACAACTATGAGCTCATCTCGATCTATTTCTAATCTATCAGGTCTCTAACAATAAAGGTGTCGAGTTTGGCACTGATATATACCTGTGACAAGTTTAGTATTCATACACCAAGACAAGGGATGTTACAATATTTATGCCTGTTCTTCTTAACCCTCTGGGGTCTGGGGTGTTTTTGGGGTCCTTGAGATGTTCTGACATGCCCTGACATTTGTGCTTTTTTCAGTTGCTTATAAACATATTAATGGCGTAAATTCACTCTATATAGCACAAACAGGACTACAATAATATGTGAGCCACATGTATGTACATGTTTTCATTTTTGAGAGAATAATGTTTAAATGCATGGTTATCGAAAAAACTAAAAAGTTTCTGAAATAAGGCCACAAAACACATACTAAATATGTGTCAATAAGACTTTTGACTAATGGATGTCGTCGCCTAGAGTTTTTTCTTCAAAATGATGTGAAAATCATCCTGCCTAATCATTCACATAAAACGATAAATTGATTTAAGTTTTGTGAAACACTTTTAGTTTGGAAAGCCAATATGCGGATGGGGCGTAAACGCTCCAACAGCATCATGCATATTTAGTAGTTCACACCTGATGTCCCTGCATACTTAATGAGCCATTCATTCAGGTGTGTCACCTATAGCTAACTTAAATATACAAGCTTCATAAAAATGATCATTCTAGAAGAAAATTTCAGATGGCATTTAGAGGCTTTTGCATCTGAACTCTTCATACACACACACACACACACACACACATATATATATATATAATATATACATATACACATACACACACACACATATATATATATGCATACACATACATACTTTATAATCTATTCAAAACTAGTCAACGTCTTTCAAAACTATACATTTCAAAGTATACATTTTATCATACGTATTTCAAAGTAAAGGATTCATTAGTTAGTTGATGACTTTATTTTTGACAAAACACATACTCCTCATCTCAGTATAGCAATAGAGTTTGCTAAAAGCTGTTCATTCAATACAGCAGTATTTGAAAATCGATAATATTTTGTAAAATTACATTTATATTTGCATTTATGTCAAAACCTAGACACTTTTAAACATCAAAAGGACATATTTATTAATATGTATTTGTGTCAAAATGACAAATAAACAGATTTTCCTATTCAATTTTGCATGGAAACGCTTCCAAGACGCTTGCGTGTCGCGTGAAAAATAGGCGTCGGTTCTATTTCTAGCATGTGTAACCCGTATTTAGTTAAGACTTTTATTTTGGCGGGCCCACTTCCTGCGGCTCCCGCGAACTTCCAACTTCCTTAAAGTTACGGGTTACGGAGTTCACTTCCTCTCTCTGTCTCCACTGTGGCTGTGGTATGGTCTGTTTGGCGTCCCCAAACAAACCTACAAAGTGCTTTAACCTTAGCGATTCAAGCTCTGAATACTCGGTGAGTCTTTTGCCATCCGTTAATTGACTGTAATATGTTTAGTTCAGCCGTATGCTTGCTCACTGAAGTATTATTTTGACTATAGTTGCTACCGCTTTCTAATCAGAGCCTCTGTATGATTTCGCTCTGTTTAGACGTCGGGTCATGCCTGGAGACCCGCGTTAGTCATTCCGATTTCAAAGGTAAACATTTGACCTGTTATATTATGAATGCATTGATTTAATAAGTTAGCAAGGTTGCTAGTTTAGAGCATTATTGCTGTGTTGAGCGTGTTTTGTCACTGTTGTGACTACTGCTGAAATGGCTACATGTATTGGTGGTCATTGAAGCCTATTGATTTTAACGTAGCTATGTATTTTCCTTTTTGATATTGCGCAATACTTTTCATTTTTTTCATATCAAACTCTGCTTTAGTGTTTTGGGTAATTTGGAGATTCATATTTTTTGTTTATTGGAATTTGAAGGTGCACTTTGTATTATTATTTTGAATGTTAATTTTGAGTATATGTTTTGATTTTGAAAATGATTACATTTAGATTAGTTCACTATGAAATTCAAGTTATGATGAAATGTCATGGAACATGAGATTTAATTATTTTACTTTATTATACTTCTATGTAAGTATAATATAATTATTGTAGATGCATTTTGTAGATGTATTTATTTACTGAAATGCCTTGCATTAAGCGGGTATGGTTATGCATATATTGACTTACTTTAGTATTTGTTATGGTTACTTTCTTTTTGAATGGAATTTTTAATTTGTATTTTTGGCCTTCTTAGGTCAGGTTTTTTTTCTGGATCAACTAATTTCCATTCTCCAATTATGGACTCTTGAACTCTCGACCGTCCCAACTCAAGGACTCCGATCGAGATGGCGAGCTAAGAGAACTTGGACATATATGTGGTAGGATAAGCGAACCACACATCCATCGTGACTGAACTTTTCCCTATTTGGATTATCTATTGCTCAACCCGTAATTAACTGACATCTCACCGGACTCTGTCTCAGCCGTGGAACACATTGCGTCGGGGTTGTTTTTTTTTCTTCCTCTTCTTTTCCTGTTTTCTTTTCCATTCGCTGGCAGTGCATTAATCTGCCATCGAACTGAACTTTAAGTAGAATTATGTCTTGTATGTGTCATTGAAGGTACTTTGTTTATGTTGTTTGTTTTGTTTATGTTGTTTATGTTTAGTTTGTTGTTTTGTTAATTACTGAATACACACACTCAAGCTAAAATCTATGACTCCGGTGTACTCATTCACAACCCAGGCTCCGTGACGATCCATCTTCTGTTGCCAGGTAGCATCCGCAGTTATTTGCCTAGCCCATATTTGTTACACATGCATGCATTTTCCACGCGGCTCGTGCCGCGCCTGAGACGCGCGTCTCACACAGGCAGTGTGCATACTCTAAACTGTTAACATGGGAGCCGAAATAAAAACGGACACACCATGCAGCTGAGTCGCTTACACCACGCATTAGAGTTCTCAACGGGCCTGAAAATGACAACCCGACCCGACCCGGCCCGTGGCTTTTAAAGCCCGGACCCGATGTAACCCGACACATAAACATGAATTATCTGCCCGAACCCGGCCCGCGGCCCGATGCCGCGTCGGATTTTTTTTCTCTCTCATACACGTATTATCATGACCAGCAGACGGGAATTCAAATCAGCCTTTAATGTTCACGCCTTTTAACAATACAAACAACTGAAACAATAAACTTTAAATATATAAATAGGCTGTAGTAGCAACGGTGAATTCACCTGCGGCAAGTTTACTTCTCACCAACTCCATCTTCTTCTCCAGGCTATAATAAAGGCGCGCACGCAGCGGCGTCAGGTCTGCCCCCGCCCCTCTCCATGATGCACGTTACGCAGCAGCCAGACTTTCTTTACGGTGAACAGCAGCGATGATTAATAAATGTTTTTTTGTTTTTTTTTTACTGAGCGGATTAAGCCCGAGGTCCGACCCGACCCGAGTCATTTGATTATATTTTCGACCCAAACCCGGCCCGAACCCGCGGGTCCCGTCGGGTTTGTCGGGCCTACCCGACCCGTTGAGAACTCTACCACGCATCCAGTGTTTCACCGGCATTATCCAGCGGATGTGGGCGTTTCACAGGTTTGTATGGATCGCCTCACATTTGCGTTTGTATAGCGCGGACTCCGGGGGCAGAGTCACATTACAACTAAATTAGCTGAGATGAGAACGACTGACATTCTCTCTCTTTACATACATATTATATAAACTGTGAATATTTGTTTTTTATAAACAAGCTACAAGTGCGGCACCCAGTGTCACTAGTAATGCTTCTGTTGGAAATAGTGGGACACAAGTGCCACTAAATGGAGTGTAATGGAAACTGTTAAAAGGAGTGACCAGGGCACAAATTAGTGGTTGATTTTCCTTTATCACCGGCCCAACAAACAATACTATTATACAATAATACTAATAATAAATGCAGCCTTGGTGAGCAGAAGATACTTATTTTAAAAACATTAAAAATCTTGCTGACCCCAAACTATTGAACGGTAGTGTAATTTACAATTTGGGGTGAACTAGTTAGTTTCTTAGTTTCATCTGTCCAAGTTGACAACATTATTTTAATGTAAACGTTCATTTGCCCGTAGCTTACCAGTAAAGACTGTATGTGTGAAAGGGGCTATTTAGACTATGTGGTTGTCATTTAGTCTTGCATGTGTGTTTTAGACAACTATGATGATGCCAGGAAAAAACTGCCTGAAGCAGAAATCTTCTCTGACATTCAGTCTGATACAGAGAGTGGGGCTAAAACACCTAGACGAATTATGTAAGCAAACATTTCTCTTTTCCAAATGAGTTTTTTATTCTGTTATGAGTTTTATTTTATTGTTATTATTATGTTTTTTTTTATTAATTTGGCAAATATCTCTTTCAGTAAATGGCAATGGTAACCTTGTGTCAATTTGTATTTTTCTATGAAAGGAAAAGCTTTAGACTTCAAAACTTTAAACTTTTGAGTGACAGTGATGATGATAATGAAGGGCAAAATTTGAAAGCCCTGGAGCCTCCGCCTCGTATTAAGCCACCAGCATTTCAAACATTTAGTCAGTCAACTCGAAGCCCCTCTTCAGCAAGACAGCAGCCTCCTCTCTGCCAGACAGCTAGTCAGCCACCAGCTAGTGACCAATCATCTTTCTACCATCCAGCAAGTCAGCCATCAGCTAATGACCAATCACCTCTCTTCCAGCCAAATAGCCAGCCAAGTTTAGATAACTTGCCAAAAAGTCAGCCTCCAACAGAGTTGGATTACTTAAAGAAAGAAAGACATGAACATCTTGGATGGCATTGGGGTGAGTAAATTATCAGGAAATTTTCATTTTGAGGTGAACTAATCCTTTAAAGTTAACACAGGTTTAATACTCTTGATTAATAGCTATGATAAATGGTTGTAGAGAATAATGTTATTTGGACATATGGCATTTAGAAAACAATCTATTAAATTATCTAAACTGTTCTGGAGAATATATCAAGTCCTAATGCAACACATTGGCTTGATTGATGTGTCAGTCAGCTAATATGCATGTTCATTTCTTTCAGTTTTGCTGAGGGAGATATTGACAAAACAAGAAATGCTTCTTGACCAGCAAAATACAATTATGAGAATTCTACAGTCAACACATCGCCCAAGGCCTGATGTCCATGATGGGGCCAAGTTCAGAGATCGTCTTCCTGTAAAAGATGTAGAGTCTCTCCAGTGCCTGGAGGCTGAGCTGAAGATGAACCCTGATGCTAAATCAGAATGGGTAAGAAATAAAATGTTGCCGACGTCGTGACAACGTCTTCAGTACGTTAAGTTAAACGTTAGTTAATTTTGATTTGATGAATACAATGACTCAACACAACATGCAAGTATGTGTTGTATAATAAAAATGCTGATATGCAAAAGATATTGAACACCAATTTAAGGCTACTCATAAGCAAATTATTACTCAATCATCATCCTAAGCTTAGCTTTTCATATCTCAATGTTCATACCAAATCAGTTTCCACACCTTACTTGCAAGAACAAAGTACAATATCTTACAATATTAATTGTGTTGCAAAGCCAGGTTTGATAAAACTTTAATTTTGTGTTTTCTGTATGAGGACAGCACAGTGATCACATTGTTCCTCTATTATTATGAATCTTGCAGATGCCATGAGGAACCCCGTGGCGACCCCATGCTGCCGCAGCGTTATTGGATGCCAACGCTGCATTCAACAATGGCTAGTTAATGAGTCCAGCTGCCCGAAATGTAGGGACGGCAGTTTTGCCGAGGTTCATTTTGAAGTGACAGGGATGGGAGATGTCATTAACATTTTAAGGGACACAATTCGGGAGTAAGTTTTGAAATTACTTTTTTTTTGGTTTCGGTTTTGTTCATACTTATTTAGAAATTGGTAACCTGTTTTAAGTAATGTTCAGCTATTTGTATGTATTTCTACCAGTTTTGGAGTGGAGTGGGGAATGATTTGATTATGGTTTGTGATAATACATGTTGGGATGAAAGGTACTGGATTGAGTTTGTTCATGTTTATTTGGTTTGTTGTATATGTGTTCATTGTTAAAATGTGACTTTGATGTCCACATAAAATAACCCAAAAAAGTGTTTGTGTCTACTTTTGGTCCTTGAGAAAAAAGTTTTGTTTATTACAGATGGCAGCAGGCTTTTAATGGTATACCTCTCTGTATGTTGCAATGGGACATAATATAGCTGCTTAATAACACTGAGACACATAAGGATTAAAAGATGGTTTCAGTTTGATAACAAGGCTGTTTTTATAGATGATCAGATGTCCCTGATTTAGTTGACCTGTGTGGTTATCCCATTGGTTATACACTGTCTAAACTTGATTTCTTTGTTTTTTTTACACAGTGTTGATGAAGTCAAAATCTTTAACATACATAAAATATATACAAGTACACATACATGCGTACATGTACTCATGTACACAGTGTGATGGAGCATAGTGCAAAGGATGTTGGAATAAATAAGTATTATGTGCAAGTGTTATGTACTTGAGGTAGGTGGGTTTGGTATACAGTATATACAATATAACAATCTGAACAGTATGAACAGCTCTGAAATAGAAAATGATGAATACATAATAAGTAGTAAACAGGTGGCTGATTAGAGACAGAGTTACTGGGTTATAGCACAGGAATTGTTCCTGACACTGTGAGTCAGAGTCAGCTGTTCATCAGAGTGATGGCTTGTGGGAAGAAACTGTTCCTGAGTCTGTTGGTTTTGACGTACAGTGCTCTGTAGCGCCTACCAGAGGGGAGAAGCTGGAACAGGTTGTGTCCGGGGTGAGATGGATCTGCAGTGATGCTTCCTGCCCGTTTCCTCAGTAGCAGTTTGGAAATGTATAAGTCCTGAATGGAGGGCAGGTTGGCACCAATGATTTTTCTGCAGTCCTGACTGTCCGTTGTAGTCTGCTCCTGTCCTCTTTGGTGGCAGATCCAAACCAGACAGGGATGGAGGTGCAGAGAACAGACTGGATGATGGCTGTGTAGAAGTGGATCAGCAGCTCCTTAGGCAGGTTGAGCTTCCTGAGCTGGCACAGGAAGTACATCCTCTGCTGGGCCTTCTTGATGATGGTGTCCGTGTTGGGCTCCCACTTCAGGTCCTGGGATATAGTGGAACCCAGAAACCTGAAGGATTCCACAGCAGACACAAGGCTGTTGAGTATGGTGATGGGGGGCAGAGTGGGGGGACTCCTCCTGAAGTCCACGGTCATCGCCACAGTTTTGAGCGTGTTAAGCTCCAGGTTGTTCTGACCGCACCAGAGAGCCAGCTGATCTCCCGTCTGTAGGCCGACTCGTCACCGTCCCGGATGAGGCCGATGAGCGTTGTGTCGTCAGCGAACTTCAGGAGTTTGATAGATGGGTCTCCTGAGGTGCAGTCGTTGGTGTAGAGGGAGAAGGGGGCGCCAGTGCTGATAGTCCTGGTGCTGGATGTGATGTTTCCCAGCCTCACCTGCTGACTCCTGTCAGTCAGGAAGTTTGTGATCCACTGACAGGTGGAGGCTGGCACAGTGAGCTGGGTGAGTTTGGTGCTGAGGATGTCCGGGATGATGGTGTTGAACGCCGAGCTGAAGTCCACGAACAGGATCCTTGCATATGTCCCTGGAGAGTCGAGGTGTTGCAGGATGTACTGCAGACCCAAGTTGACTGCATCATCTACTGACCTGCTAGCCCTGTAGGCAAACTGCAGGGGGTCAACAAATGCTTTTTAACATACTGATTTTGCCACATGCACAACCAACACCACACTTTATGTAAAAAAGATTGGTGAACATTATTTATTATCTATAACTTCAGTAAAGCAGATGTAAAACACTACAAGGGGAATGTGTTGCTCTCAGGAGGAGGCTGTATTGGCACAATGACATCCTGGCTCTGGCTAAATCTACATCTGTCCACTGCAGAGGCTATAACCACAACCTGGAGGAGGAACTAGTATAAATGTATAAAAGTATAACATTTACAGTAGGTTTTAGTCTTCACTCACCCACTATGCTTGCAAATCATTTAAGGGCATATATGCAAGTGAAAGAGTTGCAATGCAGAGCCCTGCTTCACTGTACCGTTGTACATTATGATGTACATTTGTATTTAAAGACATAAGTTGACATCATCCAATTCCACAAAAGTAGTGGCACAATTCAAAGATGTGGCTTACCATAAACCATGATGTAAATATCTGAAAGTGACAACAAGGCCCTTTTATGGTGCTGGAGGAAGGAGTGGTGTGCTGCTTTGTCCTGCCAGTCCAGCATTTATTTGAAGAGAGAGTGATGGTAGGTGACTGGGGCCAGTCTTGCTACTATCATCAGTCCTTAAACCCTGCACACAGTGCACAGGCTCACATCCTCCAGGTATTGGGGAAACTCTGCCCTGACACGAGTACCAGGGAGAAAAACTAAATGATTTAACTTCACTTTTATTTGACTTTACACAAGTACCAAGAGTACAGAGCACTGCGTTTCCCTGGTGGTTCATCAAACAGAATTAAACCCAAAAAAGCACTAAAAGATCTGAAAGTCCCAGAGCTAGAGATCATTTTTGACTGAGTAAGGCTATAGGTTTCACACACAAGTAGGTCTACATAACTAATGAGAACGACAAGCTGCATAAAAATATTTCATCTACTTTACTAACATAAGTATATTACACTGGAGAAAAATGCAAAGGAAAATAAAAAGTATACAACTTTATAGATTTGTTTTGGAAGAGTTTTGTTTTGACACAGAAGGGGTAACAGTAGATGGTGGAAGCTGAGAGTTTTTAGCAGCTATTGTGCCATAGAAAGAGGAGCTGGAAGGCAGGTGAAGTTCTGCACACCCTTCAAACTCAGTGATTAGCTTCTGTTGGTAGCAGTGCTTGCCTTCTCTTTGATATAAACACAAGTCAAAAGGTCAAACCCTTGTTGCCTGTTGTCGCCACAGAAAGAGTCGGTGCACAGAAGGGGGTAGAGTGACCTCTGCTGGTTGAGCTTCCACATAGCAAGAAGGGCTATAAATATGTTCCAAAACTAAAATGTGAATTAAATAATAGAAACTTATAAATAAATAGGCTACCTGCTATCCTAAGCTACATATAAAATGAGTTCACTTGTCTTAATCTGAAGTTACAGGTCACCAATGGTCACCAAATGTTTAATTCTCCCTAACAGCCAGAGTTATTATTTTATTAGTTTGAATTTTTATTTTAGTTAAAGGTGCATTAAGCAACTTTTCATGTTAAAAATACCCGTTTTTCTAACCCATACATGCTTAAACAATTG
Source organism: Rutilus rutilus (assembly GCF_951802725.1). Lineage (NCBI taxonomy): Eukaryota > Metazoa > Chordata > Actinopteri > Cypriniformes > Leuciscidae > Rutilus > Rutilus rutilus. The sequence continues at coordinate 75,546,122 of NC_140209.1, forward strand.
CTTGATGGGCTGAATGAGCCCTTCTATGATCACTGCGATTGCCTCTATAATCCTGTACAGTAAAATAAATAAGAGGGATTCGGGTCGGAATCGACTGGGCGTGACGTCATGCGCGTTCACGCTCACCTGGCTATGTCTGGCAGGTTTGTGTATTCGCCGCCATTATCCGCATCAGCGAAGACAACTCAAGCGACTTTTGCAAAAGTAGAAGATGGATTCAAAGAGACCGGCTTCTAGTTCATCCCAAACCCCAACGCAAACTCCACATAACCGCGTGCACAACTCTGGTTGCAGTTTCGCGTGTCGCCAGAAGGGGGCATAGTTCTGCAAAAACTCAGAGACTTGCCAATGCACCTTTAACTAAAGTGTTTTTTTCACACCCAGTGCTACTTTAGTTGTACTAAAAAACGTTATATTAGTTCAGTTTTAGTCTACAATCACCTCGCTAACTATAGTTACTTTTATTTTGAAAGTGTTACCGGTTACTTTCGCTTCCAAAAAAGGAATAGACCACGTGACTTCCGTTTTTGGTTTATAAACGAAAAACAAATTTGACTGAAGTTCAAAGACTCTCTTCATTCTTTGTTCAAAAAGGAATAACGATAAAATGATCGCCAAAAACGAAAAACGGGCCGTTTTTAATTGGTTTTTCGTTTTTTGATTCTGACACCAAAAACGGTTATTTGGTTTTTCGTTTTGAAACAAACTGTATTTTCGTTTTATAATTACAAACGAATTACGGATTATCCAGCACAGACCACGTGACCATTCACCTTTCATATTTCACTTCCAAAATATTCAAACTGTTTAAAAATACAACCTTTAATATTCAACAGGCAATTTTTGGTCCATTTTATTTCGCTTTGCAAATTTGCTTCCACAAATTCAGTGGTTCAAATTCAACAGTAGATTCAACATTGACATGCTGGAAAAGCAGTAGAATTTCGTCAACAACATTTTTTCACAGACGAAACCGAGACGATAACTAAATAAAAACTAGTTTTGAATGACAAAAACTATGATGAAATCTATTGACATTTTCGTCAGCGAGTGAAACTAGACGAAAATGTTTGGTAGGGACGATTTGGGAAGCGATCCAGTCAGAACTGATATTCTGCATTTGTGGTAGATGCACACATTTATACTGTAACGTGCTGATCTACCCAGCGGGACACGAGTTGGCATGCGCTGCATGTCTCATAAAACGTTAAACAATGTGAACATCTGGGAGAATGAGTAGAGCAGACATGTAGATCTGAATAAGAGTGACGACGCAAACTAAGAGCTCTATTCGGTACGGTTTTCTGTGCGCACACACCCGACCCGAAGCGTGCACCCCACTAACACAGAACGTTTAGGGAACGTTAGTTTATGGTTCTCTAAAGGTTAGTTCAAACCAAACCAAAAACTAACGTTTAGGGAACCAACCAACTAAAACGTTCTCCTGTGGTTGCACTGTACCTCCACACAACGTTCCTGTTTGGTTGTTTTTGGTTGTTCTGAGTGCGGTTTTGAAATGTTTATTTAAACCAGCTCCATTTAAGTTTTTGACGTAGCATATAAAAGGTTTGCAGTCACTTGATTTAGATTCACTCAAAAATTATTGGTCTTATGAAATCTAAGATAAACTGCATAGCAAGAGAATATATTTATTTTTAGGCTGATATCAGTTTAGCTAAAAACAATACCTTTGTGCTTGATTTCGTTTTTTTAACTGTAGTAGGTGAAAATACTTAAAACAAGTATCTATCAATAGAACGATTTTCACAACTAAGAAAATTCACTTTCATTTCACATTTCACTTCACTTTCAAGTTCAGTGTACAAATCCAACCGTTACACCCCCACGCCAGTAGGGGGAAGTGCCTCTGCTTTCAGGTGACCGATTGAAGTCCTGTCCTGACTTCCGTGTTGTGCTATTTACATTCACCAAAGTCCTTCTGGATACACAGAACTTGCCTGGGAACCCGTCTTCTTTCCGTGGCTTTCAGGTAAATGGATGCTCGTGTTTGAGCACAGGTATATTGGAGCCCTTAACGTTACAGACACGTTTTAGTGTCCTGATTTTCCTGATTGGCTGGAAGAAATGGATAAGTCTACGTAGAACCCAGTAGACCGTTCACTGTCAGGAAGTCTTGGAAAAACAACCAACGACCAACAACTTCACATTCTCACGAAAAAGTAAGTGAAATACGTTACAGTTTCATGATGTTGTGGTTGTAACACAAGGGTTTGGGGTTTAACCTTAAGCACTTTCCCTCGTAGGGCTTTGTTATATTCCGGTACTGCGCATGCTCATATGACTGTTCTGGGTCCTGTATCTGTAATAATGGATATGGCTCCAGCTAATGGCTTTAATTCACCATGTGTTCTATTAATACATCCATGGTATTATCTTATGATACAGCCGAGGGATGTATGTATGTTGTAAAGCCTGTTACATGGATGTAACGTCATTAGCGTTTCCCAAAACTACCGGGGCTATCTGCTCAAGCTAAATAATGGAGCTAGGCAGCTAACGTTAACGTTAACGTAATATCTTATATGTCCCTAAGAGCCGATGTGGGTTTAGGGTTTAACACTTACCTTACGATACATCCAAGGGCTGTATGCTGTAAAGCCTGTAATGGAGATATTGTAATGGATGTATTAAGAGAAGCTCTGTTCATGAAACTGCAGGTTAACCTACTAGCTAGCTAGTAACACGACTGATCGTCACCGCTGAGGGAGCAGCACTGGCACGCACACACAAACACAATTGCATACATACCCATTCACTCTCCATTCCCGTCCTCACCTGTGGTTTTGCCATCGGCAACGCGGGTGCACACGCCGGTCCAATGGCTCACGGACATTTCTCCACACCACATTTCCCTTCCGTCCAGTAGCATACCCGATCATTTCACACACACACACACACACACACACACATCGTCCGTGTCTTGTGTTTTGTTTGCGTGTCTTCAATCATTTGTTTGTTTGTTGTATGGGAGTAGTCGGGCTTTCGGCGGGTAAACCGAGCAGACGAAGAGCGAATACTTATGACATAATAGTTGGATTGCCGGTGAAACCATTGTCTTGTGATTAGGGGGGATTATATGTGAATTAAGTGTTTTGTATTTATGTGTTTCGGTGTTGTTAATAATGATGTATTATTACAATGTATTTATTTGATAATTACCAGTGAGAAATATTGTTTAATGTTGATTGATGAACATTTTGGTGGGTATAATGTAACTGGTAAGAATTTAAATATATATCTTTACCTCTCAATGGGTGTTTCCAAAGAAGGCGGAGTCTGGCCTATAAAAAGGGAGGCCAGACTCACAATCAGGACTTGTTAACCAAGTCAGAGCGAGAGTGCAACTGCGGTGCCTCAAGCAAACCTTTTTACTGTGGATACGTTTTGGAGAGTTTTTCGTCTTTATTTTTATTTTATTTATTTTTGGTACTTTTTAGGTTTTTGTGTGGTCACCTTGCACGAGAGTGCTCTGCGAGTAAGCCTTCATTTTGTTTACATCCTCACGGACCCAAGTTACCTTTATTCCCTTCCCCGGAAGCGAGCAGTGGCACTCGCTTCATCACAACGACAAAGATTACATCTCCTTGGTTGTCTAAATACATCCATCGTTTATTTAGATAAGCAGATTAGTTATCAGTAAGTGGTCTATTATCCCCCCTCCCTCTTTCTGATTCATGTAATTGTGTTACAGTTGCTTGCTTTTTATTGTGTTAGGATATCTATTGTTTTAAATGTTGTGTGGTGTTATGATTTTTATGTGTTTATGTGATGCAGTGGCTATATTTTGAGTCCAAGACAAATTTCTAATCAGTGATTCTCAATTTTCAAAAAATAATAAAATAATAATGTATGCTATTTATGTTCATTGTCCATTTTTTTATTTTAGATTTAATCCTGCAATATACAGGATTTGTTTGTTCTTTGTGCTTGTGCAAGATAGTTTCCAATGTGCCAGCATGTAATTACGTGTTTACACGACAGTTTCACACATATGGCCCTTTTGGCCTTCCATATTAACACCTAGGGCCCTATCTTGCACCCAGCGCAATTGACTTTGTACACCGACGCATGTTTCATTCCTATTTTGCACCCGCGCAAAGCGCGCTTTTCCCTCCACAGAAGCACGTCGCTAAACTAGGGAATGAACTTGCGCTCTCTGGGCGGTTCAGCGCAAAAAAGGAGGCGTGTTTTGGCGCAAACGTTCCCTGGTGCTATTTTACTGTTCCATAAAACAATTGCGCCACTGGCCAGAAAAAACCTAGTCTAAAGTCAGTGGCGCGTTGCGCGTTGTTCATTATGCTATTTTAAGGGCGCATGCTTGACCATAATGTATAGAGTGCACAAACGCTCATACACTGTGATTCTCTAATCTACACAGAAGCAGCAGTTTTCATTTTTGCAAATCATATTATTACAAACGATAGATAGATAGATAGATAGATAGATAGATAGATAGATAGATAGATAATTTATTATAAATATAATAATTTATTATAAAAGCATACATCTAGCTTACACATTTACCCACATTATTATATGCCTGTTTAGCCGAAGCTAATTTGGGTGTGTTTCTCCCATCCCCAATGTCACTTCTCTCTCTTTTACGGCCGTGAAGAGAGCGTTGCTCTCCTCGGCTGTGAACCGCTCTTGACGCGCGCCTGGCAAATCCGCCGTTATAATAGCAATACGCCAAGGAAAAAGTGCGTCTGCTCTTAAAGGGAATGTGAGATGATGCTCTGATTGGTTTATTTCACATTACGCCCAAACCACACCTATGAATAATGAAGCTACTTCAGACCAACCCCTTTTAGATTTGCGCCCGGCGCAAGAGTCATTTATCCCGCCGGGAAAATAGCAACAGCGCCAAGACCCGCCCACAAAGTTACTTGCGCTTTGCGCTTTGACACTTGCGTTTCAGATCGTTAAAATAGGGCCCCTAGAGTCTAACACCTGTTGCCGACCCTTGACCTAGACCAAGTCTTCGCGATCCTGATGCGTCAGTATTAAACTTTGCAAGTTACAACCTATAATTATAACTGTCTGGAATGAAAGTAGGCTATACATTTTTAAATGATAATAACAATAACATGGGCTAATTGAGAATATCTCGGAATGTTCAATAGTATTTATTAATTAATGGGCTGTATAAGAATATTTAAGTAAACTTGGGGTTGGTAAGATGCTTTTTTAACGTTTTTGAAAGAAGTCTCTTATTCTTAAGGCAAATACATTTATTTGATCAAAAATACATTAAAAGCATTAATGTGAAATATCATTACAATAAAAAGTCAAATTCTACCTGCAAAACCTTTTGAATGGCAGTGTAGGCTATATACAAAACTGAGAACAAATTTCCAAAAGCGTACTCTCAAAACCTTTTTTTGAAAACATAAATAGCCTAGGACATAAAGTAAGCCATAACCTTTTGACCACCGCTTATTTTTTTATTTTTATTTTTTATTATTGCTGGATACTAATTTTTAAGACTGCATGTACAAAGAGCTTTTTCTATCCAATAAAATATTTTGAGCATAGCTAGAAAAAAAAAGTAGTTTCACTATGTACATTTATGTTTAAAGACAACTTGTCCAGCCATGAAAATCACAATTTTAACATTCTGTGATATTTCCATGACCATGGGAAGCTGTACAAATACATTTAAAATCAAGGATACAGAAATAAAAAAAGAGAACTCTGTCCCTTACTCAACAGTCAGAAAAGAAATAGCCTTACAGTGAATATTATGTTCCCTCAGTTGTCAAATGATAAGCTGCTGCTGCTGGTATTAACAAATATAAAAACACATGTGCAGTACTAAACAATACTAGCTTATTTCTAATGAATAATCAGCTCGATGCTTTTCAAATATTAACATGCATAGTCCCTGAAGCACATGAAGGCTTACTAATGCTACAAAAAGTTCTGGTAAATCCACTGTCTTGATGATCTTGGTCTTTCACTTCTCAACCAACAGTAAACTCATCAGAGTCCTGTGATTGATAGTTTCTCCTCCGGGCATCTTTTTTAACCTGAGCATACGTCACATCACTAGATCCAGCATCTGAAAATATATCAGTGAATTCAAAATGCACATTTATAATTGTTATATACAGTTTTTAAATGACTTTCTTAGATTCTCAATAATGCATGTACATTTTCAGTGGTTGTTTTTATTTTGACACTCACTTTAATCCGTTTCCAGCTTCAGTTTAGAGTAAATGTCGTCACTCTCAGTGTTATTGCCTAGAAGATGCCAACAGTTCATATCACTAGTGCTTACTGTATGTCCGTCAGTGGTATGAAATATGGCATTATAACATGCTAATTAACACATATTATTTAGCGTTCTATTATAATTTTACAGAGAGGATCATTTTATTTTAAAATAAAATGACCAAATTACCTCAAAATAAACAATTTGCATGCAATGTCCTTTTTGGATCAGATCTGTTTCACAGTGCACAGCAACAAAACCACATCATAAAATCATAAGAGCAGAGACTTTTATTTCCATTTACCATTGTTTGCTTTCTTTTTCTTCTGTTTCTTTGTAGATTTGAGTTCAATCTCCGCATATGTGATCTCAGGCGGCACACTTACACAGTCTACAATGAACAACAGAGAAAGAAATAAGACACTTGGTTTAACTCGATTTGCTCTAAAAAATGCACTGTGATACAAAAAAAAGATGGATTTGATTTCCAATTTATTTAGAAAAGAAAACTGACCTCATCATAATGACATAAAACACCTTGACATCATTAATTACCTGTGCTTATTTCTTTATTAGTATTTGTATCAACAGAGTCATAAATATGTGAAGTTCCTGTAATAAATGAATACATGAATTAATTTTCAATAATACAAACATTTTTAAAATAGTATTATCTTATATATGAAATCGTATAAATTCAGTTCTACAGAAAAATACTATTTCATGCTGACACAAAAATAAATAAATAAAGCACCAGACACAATATTTCATACAGAAAATAAAATATATGTTGTTATGCAGTTTTTGGTCAAATAAAACCAAATGACATGTTAAAAAGGCCCCCTTGTGGTCGCTAAGCATCAGACACTTTACTGTGACTCTCTCTCTCCTACTGGAAGACGCCTCGCTTCACCTGGACTCTTAGCCAATCACAAGTTGACTCAGGATCGCTGCACGCGGGTAACATTCTGTAAGAGACTTTTGCCAGTAGTGTACGCTAACCGCACGGACTTACAACCTGCCTTGATACAACTGCTTTATTCTGTGTGCGTCTTTACAAGTAAGAATCTTGTAAGGAAGTAAGGAATTTTGTTGTTCTTTTACTGTCATTGTTAAGGCTAGATTGGTAGTGTTTTGTCTGTTTAGTGTTGCTAAATGTAAGCTCAGGCTTTTCCTGCCCAGCTAGACCTCGTGTCGTGATGCTTCTTTCTATCAATGTATAGGTTGCCACTCGGGCATTATTCTTTGGTTACACATTGTAGAATACCAGTTAAGCACCTTTGCGCATAGTTTGTAAGCTATCGCGGTGATATTCGCCTTCAATCCAGTTAATTGGTTATAGGGCACGCACCTCCCGCATGTACACTGGTCGTCACGTGACACCTCTCGGAGCGGCCTGGTGTGGTTATTTATGCAACCAGCAGAGGGAGCCATTGTATTGCGAATGGCTTATCCTTACTTATTGCTATAGTTGTAGCTGCTTACAGAACAGCCTTTTTCATTCTTTAATGCCAGTTTCGGCCATGTTAAAATATTATTGTATTTTATTTCTGCTATATTATTATACATTTAATACAACTAGAGGTTTGTTGCATGATAATCATTCATTTGCATTCAACTAATTATGTTTGTTTTATTTCTTTTATTTATTTCAGAACCACACATCAATGTACATATTCAATCATGCAGTTGTAAATTCAATAAATACTTCCAATGAAGAAATCTTGCGTGATTCTGGCCGATCACCCGCTGTGAGCTCTACCTAACGATCCACAAACTATCTAAATCAAAGAAGCCAGTCCTCTTCTGCACATGACAAGTTCAATATATGTATATGTAAGACCCAAAATATCATCTCAAACTTTAGAAGAGTGAAATATTATCTAGTTGTGAAATATGTCCTGTTAGTTAAAAGTTACACCTAAGTAGGGCTGCACGATATTGGAAAAAAAATTACATTGCGATATTTTTCCCCCAACGATATATATCGCGATATTGCGAGCCATCAATCCAGGCTAAAGTCAATAATTACCATTCCATGTTATTAATAATTTCACTAATAAGCAAGCTTCATTACAAGTAACAAAAAGGCCACTTAATATTTTATTCCAGAAACATATTTCTCTCAGAATTCGGTGAACGTTCTACACAGGACCTAACGTTCTTCGGGTTCTAGGACCTGAAAAATTATGTTTTCTGTGCTGATTCAGTGACGCGTTCATGTAAACGCCACCTAGACCCAGCAAAAGTAATGATTCATAATATGTAAAATATTACAATGAGACATTTTAATTGTTTATTAATAAACAAGTGTTTTCTGTAAAGCTGAAGTTGACAATATACTGACTCGCGATCTTCGCAGCAGTGATCGGGAGAAATTCACTTTTCATACAGATTAAATATAGCTAGGCCTATATATTTTTTTTAATGGTTCTGTTTAAAAGTAGAGATTTCTGTAGATAATAGATATATTTCTTTTTTTTTTCTTTTTTTTTTAGGTGTGTGAGGCGAGTAGGCTACCTTTTACACTGAGTTTCGGTTCATGGATGATAGCTTAATCTCCGGTTAAGGCGCTGGCTGCTATTTTTAATTATTATTAATCATTATTAAATCCAGGAAATTGGATAATGAAATACTGATTAAAATTAAGATACAATTAATACAAAACGAAATTCGTTTTAAAGAAAGGCTTTGTGCTTTCTGTTTGAGGTTTCTGTGAAAGTTTTAAAGCAGTCTTTTAGTGCCGCTTTCATAACGGTCGCGTCCGTAATGTCACGTAACATTGTTTTTTCCTCATAAATGCGAACACGAAAAATAAACGAATGTTTAAAAAAGACAACCATCCACAACTTTATAACACTCCAGCAAAGTAGCCTACCTCTTTTTGGTCAACATCCTCCTTTTTGTAGACGAAATAGGCTAGTCCCAAATAGCTGATTTTGACTTTTTTTTGCGGCAGATCCTCTTCGTCGCGCATTTTTGAATGTTGGCTGTGAGCGCGGTGAGCTGCGGCACAGCGAACCAATCACTGTGCAGGCACGCAGAACGCGCCATACAAAAAAGCCATACAACAAACTCGTGTTTACTGTGTGCTACCGTTCTCTTATGGGTACTACTAACGTTACCCTTCACATCGCATGTTCCGGCGATGTGACTATCGCTCATTCGCACATCGCGATGTCGATGTTAAAACAGAATATCGTTCAGCCCTACACCTAAGTGTCTTTTATCTCAGCTTGTAAAGATGTATGTATTAATGGGTAATGAGTAAAGACTGACCAGACAGCAGTGTCATGTCTCCGGCTTCACTCTGGTTCTGCTGTTGACTGACAGGAGACGGAGACTCAGATCTTACACCTAGTCAGACACAAAATATGTGTGTATAATCTCTTTCATGTATACATGTTTAAGAATGACAAAGTGTTTAGTTTTTATTTCTTTTTCACATTATGGTTGTGTCCAAAACATTAATTTGCCTCACTGCCTGCTGTCTTCATAGGCAGAAAATAAAACCTGATAAATGACTAATTTGGAGAGTTTTACACATGCAGTAACTCTGTGTATCAAACAACTAGTGGACAAGATGGAGGACTTGCACTTTCAATGATTTCAATATAGATTACATAAATATTTATCAATGCTTTTCAGTATTGAAGTAACAAATTATGGTTTCCCTGACCAGCTGAAATCTGCCCAGAAACCTTCTGAAACCAGCAAACATACCAGCTTTACCAGGTTTGGAAACCAGCAAGGACCAGAAAACCAGCTTAGACTGATGTTTGGCAGCTCACAAGCGTTATGAACAAAGCTAGTGTCTGAAAATCTGTCACTGAATTTTAATATGTCAGATGATGAACCTTTGTTGTTTCTGTAGCGCCACAGGAGGACAATGAAGACAATAATCAAAACTGCAACAGTCAGTCCTGCAGTCACTCCAATTATCACGAGATTGAGACCATTAGATCCTGAGTCTGGAGAAAATGAGATACATATATATTTGACATCTACTTGTAAATTGTACAGGAACATTTCAGCTATGTTTATAGTTCTTACTCTCACCTCTGACTGAGATCCAGCTCTTGGGAGACTCTCGTCTCGCTGGGTGTTTGCAGTAGTAGAAACCCTCATGTGACTTTGAGACAGTAGGGATGATCATCTCTGTAGTTTGATTCTGGATGAGTGATCCATCTTTATAGAAATCAGCACTGAGGTTTGATAGGGTTGTATATTTATATAAACAGCGTAGAGTCAGATTATCTCCTTCAGGCACAGGATGAACAGGACTCTCCAGAATCACACCAGCTACAGAAACACAGGAGACATATCAACAACATGATGAAATAATAAAATAAAATAAATTATATATTAATACGAGGATGTTTGGAGTTGTTTTAGTAAGCTTTGATTATAAACTGCCAGTGAAATGAATAAAAACAGAAACCCAGACTCACAGTGTACAGTGATATTAACAGGATGATAGTGCTCTCCAGATTCAGACAGACACCAGTAAACTCCAGTGTCTGATGGGACAGTGGAGTTGATTGTACATGTAGATCCTGTTTGTGATCCCCACACTGATGATGAACAATCTTCCAGCCGCCCGCTGTCTGTGTATCTTCTCACTGTCCATCCATCAGAGTTACTCTGGTCCTCACAGCTCAGAGAGAGAGAGACAGATGTGAAGTGTTGAGTTCTGCTGGGCCTGATGATCAGAGACACTGGAGGAGAAACGCCTGACAAGACAATTACAGCTATCATTTGGAAACTGTCTTTATTAAAGATCATTTAAACTATATATGTGAACTCACCAGTGACCCACAGTGGTTGTGTGTTGCTGTATGTTGTGTTAACGGCTGTGTTATCTCTCTCTGCTCTGCACACATACACTCCTGTGTGTTTTAGATCAGCAGAACTGACGGTGTGTTTTCCTCCAGCTCCTCTGCTGCTGTCTGAGAGGAGGTCGTAATCATTCCTGCTCCCTGTAGAAAGTGAGAATGTGTAGATTTCACTTTAAATGACATTTTTAACTAATCTGAATACACTGGTTTACATTAGTGTAACCCAAATTATCTCATTGTGTTTAGGTTGTTTTATTCAGGGTTTGATCAATGGCTCTTATGTTGTTACAGAGCAGTGACTGTAAATGAGGGACTGGGATCTCAAAGTAGGTTTCACTGCTTGGTGCCCATGGAAGTGTTGCCCTTAATACCCAGTCTGTGTCTGGTTTCAGACATATTAAATTATATATATAACCAGTTAATTCAGATGAAGCACATTATAACTGACCTGAGACAGTTACAGTGAACCAGCTGAATGTCCAGCCTGTAGAGGAGCCGTTAACCTCACAGATCAGAGTCACTGGATCTCCTTCAGTCAACCACTTCTGAGGAGAAACACTTAAAACTGCTCTGGGAACTGAAATAGAGACATCACTCATTAATAACATGTTAAACTTGTGTGTGTTTATGAAGAGATGATCAAACTCACCTGATACTGTCAGTGTAACTTCATCACTGTGATGTGATTTGCGTGATCCTTCAGTCTCTGTCCCATAACAGGAGTATTTACCTGCGTCAGACTCAGTAACAGAACTGAATGTGTGTTGCTGTCCTTCACTGAAAACACTGGTTGAACCGTCTTTATACCAGTTGTACCTCCAGCTAGTGACTCCTCCATCATCTATGTCACATCTGAGAGTGACTGTCTCTCCTCTGAATACATGATGATGATCAGGTGTAATGGTCACTCTGGGTTTTGGTGTTTCTGTACAAAGACAACAATAAACATTGAAAATAATGTGATAAATAATATAATAAAATAAATACAAATAATAAAATGTGCTGTTTTTTATTGTACGAGCAGTTACAAAACACTAAATCAAGTTAAAGGAGCTGTATGTAAGAAATGTATTTCAATTAATCATAAAGTGGCCCTGATATGTCACTAGACATTAAGAAATCATGTTCATTTCAAATACTTATATCACTGACAACAGTAGTCCGGCCAGGATATTGTCATTTAAAAGTGAAGTTGCAGCCCTCAACTGATGTTGATGTTGTCATGTTGTGTTTTGGCCTGAAGCGCCACCCTCCACCTATCTACCAATCACGAAGTCAGTAGTGTTTCGGCATCGGGGTTGCCAGCTCTGCTCTAGTTACCACAGGTACGTGTCAGCCTACGTTCCTGTTGGATCCTGCAGCCTATCTGGCAACCTCGAGTCAGGGGGAGGGGGAGGGGATACACCAATCTACAGTAATTTGAAAGTGATTGCAGTACCAGTTTTGGCCACAATCTTACATACGGCTCCTTTAAACTGAAGTGTTGTTCTCTATGTTTATTTAGTGTCTTATAAATCATTTTCATATAGTGTTCTCAGAGCAGTTCATTATGAGAGGTAAAACACTTGCCATGTATTGTCACTGCTACTGGTTCACTGTAATGTGTGTAATGTCCTCTTCTTGCTCTGCATCTGTACTCTCCTCCATCAGAGACTTTCACAGAATAAATTGTTTTAGTTTCATCTTCAGGAGATTCAGTGTTTGAGTCTTTACTCCAGAGAAACTCCCATCCACCCCATGACTGATCCAGCTCACATCTCAGAGTAACTGAGTCTCCAGTGAACACTGATCTCTGTGGCCATACAGTCAGAGTTGGTTTGGGAACATCTGTCAATATAAAGTCAGTGGGAGCATGAGATGTGAACGTTTTTCAGCAGATCTCATTCTCTCACTGGTAAATTATTCATATATTTTGATTTCATAGACAATGTAAGAAAAAAGGTCAACATTATGGGACAATGCAAAAACTTAAGACAATAGAGGTTCAAAGCCACAATCTTTGTGTTAAAGGAGTCATAATGTAGAAATTTCACTTTTCCACGAGAATCAATGTATGTTATGATTGCATAATGATTGTACACTGGCCGGGAAGCCGATATTTAAAAGTGAAGCGTTTGTTTACCTCAGGGTTTGTAAAATAGGCCACGTGCACGCGCACGAAAAAACGAGATTTTGATTTCTTCCCCCTCTTGACGTCAAGACGGGGGAGGATATACCAAATATGGACACCGCAAACCTATGCCGCGGGAAGCCCGCCCCTCTCCCCCTCTCCCCCTCAGATTCAGTTTAGTCGACTCGAGAAAGATGGAGAAACCGAGTGCACACCTGAGATGCTCTGTGGGTGACTGCCACAAACAACATGCAAATGTGTTTTATCTACCAAAAACGGACGAAACTATCAGGGAACAGTGGAGGAAATTCATTTTTAATGACGCTGTCCCAACAACTCTTTCAAGTGGCGTATCGTTAGGTGTGTGTGCTAAACATTTTACACCGGAATCATTTACAAATTTGGGGCAATATCAGGCGAACTTGGCCTCGAAGCTCCGTTTGGGAAAAGGTGCCATCCCAACCATCAGGGACTTGCCAGAAATTGAAAAGGTAAGACTGTGTTTTTATTGCTCTACTGTGGTTAACAAATAGCAGCTAACGTTAACTGCTAATGCGGCTATTGTATGTAACGTTACCTTCGAGGTAAACACGGGGAATGGACTCTACGAATGCTAGCCACATCTTTCCACTTTGTTTTACACTAGCAGCTACAGTAGTGACGGTACAGGAGTCCATGCTCAGTGGCTAAAACTGTTTAAATGCAAGTATAACATCACGTTGCATGTCTAAAGAAGAAACATATTGAATGTCTAAATAACCACAACGTGAAACAAGGCAAAAACACCACATGATAGTAAAAATCTCAAAACCACTGTAAGCTGATAAAAAAAAAAAAAACTACATCTCCGTTAATGTAATCTACATTAAATAAAAGGTAAATTTATGTGGGAGAAAATAGCAACACACGTTTTTGCTCGAACTGATGTTAATGTATGTCTCAGTCAAAATGATTGTCTTTACCATTCAGAGACATCTTGATGTAGACGTGCATCCAACAACTCTACATCTTCCCTTTCCAGCTCTAGTTCAGAGTCCGGCTCAAACATGTACGGTTGAATCCCATATGTCGCGGCCGGGTCGGGTTCTGACAACTTGCGCCATGTCAGTTTGTAATGATGCTGAAGTTACCTGCGGTGTCAACCCCCCTCCTTCCTGCAACCAATCAACGCGCCCCTCATTTGCATTATTATAATGACCGTCAACGACAGCCAAAACATCGCATCAGATCTCGCGAGACAATAATGCCTTTAGAAATAAGGGTCTGAGGGGCTCTGTGTTGATTTTTTTTCCACTTTTCTTTTTTAGAAGTGCCTGAAAGACTATAATAGAGCATTGGGTACCAAAGTTAAAACAACATTATGACTCCTTTAATAATCCAGAGCTCGACTCACAGTGCCACACCACCACCATCTACACCAGCAGTCAAAGAAACACACCATTCAACAAAGTTTTGTGCAGATGCAGCCGTTCACATGAACATTTAAAATGATACAGTAGCTGATAGTGCTGGATAAATTGGTATAGTTTCTGACCAGTAGGTGGTGCTGTAACCAAACCTGCATCTGCTCAGATAAATGGACATGCAAAGATATATTCAATATATCAATTCAAAGATAATCTTTGGTTTTGGAGGATATTTGGTCAATGATATAAAGAGATATTTGTTCAATGTTGCACATGATGGATAAAAAGGGCTGTTTTTGGAGTTATAGTGATTTCTTCACCCAATTCAATTTTAATTGTGAGAAAGTTATTATAAGTATTCTTTTACTGATGATAAGAATGGTAAAAGTTATATCTTCTATTTCCCCTTCTACCTAAACGTAAAAATGTGCATTTTAAAATGATGTGTGATATTTATCCAGCTAAGGAATTTCTAAGATTAAAATTTAATGTGGATTCAAACACTTGCCAAATTTGTAATAATAATATTGAAACTTTTGATCATTAATTTTTAAAATGAATTGTAATTCATTTAAAATGTAATTTGGTTAAAACTTTTTGGACTAAGGTATTTACTTGGTTAATATAAAACAAAAAATAAAAAAAATTCCATCTATTACTTGGGATATGGTGAAAGTTGGAATACATTGTTGATAACTAGCCTACTCATGTTAAAATATTTTATTCACAAATGCAAAGTTTTGAAAACAGCACCAACCACAAATATACTGAGGCCTTAAAATGATGAGAAGTTATAAAGCCAGGAAATGAAATTTTGTCTTAAAATTTGAATTTGTTCAACCCTACAGTGTATATGTATGTAGCCGTCAAGGGTGCGAAAGCAGAGTATAAAAGAGAGATTGAGGACCACTTCACCCACAACGACCCACAACGACTCTGACTCTTTACTAACCCTAAACTAACAGTCTACTAATACTCAAATGAAAGTTAGTTGACATGTAGGTGCTGTTTCACTCAGTCCACAGAATGTCTAAAATCTGTAAGCGATTGTAGTGAAGTGCCGCTGTTGGGTAGCGTCCTCTCTGCGTGTGTTGACTCCGCCCTAGATGTGGGCAGGTAATCAGCGTCTCATTCCTACAGGTATATTAAGGTGGCTGTTTTACCACCGGACATGGTGTCAATGTGCGACCGCCTCTTTAGTGCGTCATTATTCTGCCGTCAGTATGGTGTTCTGGCTGGAGGTGAGTGCGACGGCTGTTTGTGATTGTTGCTCGAACCTACCGGACTTTAAACGGTTAACAGTGTTACTCTTGTCAGGTGCTGGGCTGTTTGCGGATAAGCACACGTTGTGCTGAGGGTTTGCAGCCATTGGCAATGCGCGCCGTTTGCCGGATACCAACGCATGTTATATATATTGCACTAAGCGTCGCCGGTGTATTGCTGCTTGGCTTCCTGGTAGGTCTCTTTCTGGCTCTTGTAGCCGTATTTATTTTAAGTAATGTATAGTTATGGGGTTTATCTGTGTATTCCAGCTCGTCTTTGTAAACTTTGTTCATCTGTTGCTGCCGGACGAATGACGTGATACATGTTTGGTATGTGCGATCATTGTATAACAATGATGAGTTAATACTACGTATATTTTAACTTACATTCTGGCTTTTGCAGGTGAATTAATCTGCCTGTATAAGGGCACTTGAAGACTGTGCTGCTCGGATTAGGACTTTCATCGGTGCTGTTTTGTTCCTACTATGTTGTGTTTTATTGCGCACCGCTCAACAGCAATGTTGTGTTTTATTGCGCACCGCTCAACAGCAATGTTGTGTTTTATTGCGCACCGCTCAACAGCGCCCCTTTGAACAGGGTCTGAAAACTTGGTCCATATATCAAACACGCTTGCATGAATTAATATGAAACTCGGTACACATGTAGATCTCATCGGGCCGAACAACTTTCCCTTGGTCAAGTTTTACGCCAGCCCAACAGGAAGTCGGCTATTATGGGTTGTTTGGAAAATGTTTGCTGTGGAATTTGAAATACTCCTCCTAGAGAGCATGATCTTGATGAAACTGATCTTGATGAAACTTCAGCAGTGTGTTCGTGGTAAGAGGCCGATCAGATGGATGCGACTATTGTGAGTCAAAGTTATAGCGCCACCAACTGGCAGCAGGAAGTGTGTCACTTTCAAAATGCTTTTGACAAAAGTTAGTTTTACCTACAGTTACAAAAATCAGTACGTATATTGGTCTCATCGAGCCGGACAACTTTCTAATTTACAGTCATTAGCTCCGACCAACAGGAAGTCAGATATTTTGGTTTCCTAAGTGGTTTATTTTATTCACACCAAACTTTTTCAACACGATGAAAATACATTAAAGATGCTAAATTGTGAACGGATATTAAACATCTCAAACGGTTTTGCTCTAGTGAGGGATTAAAGTAATGTCCAAAAAAGAAACACTAAAAGCCTCATATCTTCTAAAAATTTAATTATACACCATTTATTTCTATATAAAAGTATACAAATATCACAACTAAACCCATTTTATTCTTTTTTTTTCAATTTAAGAATTATAAGTTTAAAAACAGTAATAGTAAAAAAAATAAAAAAAATCAAGTCATACATAGGGCTATTCTGCCCTCTTGTGTTTAAAATCAGGTAGGCCTATTGTATCTATATAAAAATATACTAGGTATGTGACAGTGAGAAAATTTCCCCACCGGTTAATCAACGTGTGACAATGCTGGGGGCTTTTGAATCGCTAAGTTAAAAACGAAAGTAAAATATGTTCGTCCACACGGACATTGATAATGGTGCAGAGCGAGCGTTTTCAATGAATTCCTATGGAAGTATGAATGAACTAAAAAACGTTGACTCTGTTCTGCCCGTTCCTCGCCGTGGACGCGCACCGTTATGAATGCCCGTACGGCCGTGAGCATTTTAGTTTAATTTTAAAATTAGCGCCTTTCGGGGGCGGATTGCTTGAATTTATTTTACAAAAGCACAATGTTGTGTTTTATTGCGACTGTACACAAATATAAGTTAACACTTTGCAGTTTGAATGATGTCCTGTATGAACAAAATGACGGAGTATGTTTTTATGTGTCCACTGTTCGATCGCGCGCGCCACACACACACATATACACACACACACACACACACACACACACACACACACACACACACACACACACACACACACACATTCCAGCATTGCAATCTTGACATCACAGCCTGTTCATTATAGCCTTAACCCTCTGGGGTCTGAGGTGTTTTTGGGGTCCTTGAGATGTTCTGACATGCCCTGACATTTGTGCTTTTTTCAGTTGCTTATAAACATAGTAATGGCAAAAAAAAATTACACACTATTTAGCACAAACAGGGCTACCATAATATGTGAGCAACAAGAATGTACATGTCTGCATTTTTGAGAGAATAATGTTTATGCGTGGTTATTGAAAAAACTAAAAACTAAAGTTTCTGAAATAAGACCACAAAACACACACTAAATATGTGCCAATAAGACTTTTGTCTAATGGATGTCATCGCCTAGTGTTTTTTCTTCAAAATTATGTGAAAATCACCCTGCCTAATCCTTCACATAACACAATACATTGATTTGAATTTTGCAAAGCACTTTCTGTTTGGAAAGGCCATATGCGGAGTGGGCGTCACAGATCATGCATATGTAGTGGTTCACACCTGAGGACCGCATACTTAATGAGCCATTCATTCAGGTGAGTCACTGAGCCACAAGAATGCAAGAGCAACAGTTGGAAGCATCTCAATTCTTTTTTATTTTTCCACATATTGTGCTTGCAATTTGGCCTATAATATCCAAGGAAAACATGTAATTGTGCCGTTAATTCTCATACTGTATTTTCAGTTTTGGAATATTTATCCTCTCCCCAAATTTGTCACTAATAAAACACAATAAAAATTATTTAAAGAAAAGGCTTATATTTACCTTTTAATAGTTTGTTTACATCTACCTTGTAAATATTTAAATAAACAACAATTCAAGTGTAATCTTTCTTTGTACAAACTAAAGTATACATTTTATCATACATATTTCAAAGTTAAGGATTTGATTGATTATTTGATTATTTTTGACAAAAAAATTGGCAAATAAAAGCTTATTTGAGGTGGCAGATATTTTACAGTAAAAATGTATAATCTATCCAAAACTAATCAACGAAATGTTGTCTTTCATATGTCTGTAACATAGGTCTTTCATTTTTATTATAAGGAATATAAATGCTAATTTGCAGTTTAATACGTTGCTTATACAAATATATATATGTGCATACACACACACACATATACATGTGTATATATTTATACACAAAAATAAATTTTATTTATATTTTTTATATACATTTTTTTTTCCACAAATTGTGCTTGTAAATTGTATAATATCCAAGGTAAACATGTCTAGTAATTGTGCAGTAAATTCTCATACTGTATTTTCAGTTTTGGAATATTTATCCTCTCCCCAAATTTGTTACTAATAAAACACAATAAAAATTATTTAAAGAAAAAAAAATTATATTTACCTTTTAATAGTTTGTTTACATCTACCTTTTGAGGGACATTTTCCCTTATTATTATTATTCCTCACAGCGCTGCGAGACGGTGTAAACAAGTAATGATCTGAATAAACTTGTGTTTTCTTGAGCTGATATGGGGCTCGAGAAAACACAGCCCCTCACAGGTTTGCGCCGTGGATTCCCGCGAGTCAGACGCGGATACTGTGTTTGTTTTAGGCTCGCGCAGTCTTCACTCGGACGCGCGCTTCAATCCGTTGTGGAGACTCTCTTTTCGTTCCAGTGAAATTACAAAACAAAATACACACACACACATGTCTCTGCCTGATATACAACCACTGATAAACATAATCTGATTTGACAAAAAAAAAAAAAAAAACTATGAGTGCAGATTCGAACTCAAAACCTCTGACACGCTAGGCAAATGTTCTACCACTAGACCACTTGAGTTCACGTATTTACTCACGTGAAAACTCGGTGTTTACTCGGCGTGATCAATTCGCTCTTGAACATGCTGCCGTTCGTCTGAGTTACAATCTTCCTCTGAGGAAAAGCCAAGGTGAGTTATTCCTCGCTGTCCAGGATCATCTGAAGACCGTCTTTACCGGAGAACATAATGTTCTAAATTTGCTCTAAGCAAATCAAATGTGACCAAAATAAAAAAAATAATCAGTCTGTTATAAACAAAGCAATTGTGAGCGATAAACAAAAGTAACTTGTACAATCCGACCCCCCAAACATGAAAAGAGGTGAAAGAAGTTAAAGAGAAAACAAATAACGCACACTATAACCTTATAAACAATAATATGTTATAAATTATATGCGACTTTTAATACTGTAGGGCAGTAGCCTACTATTCCCGGAAGCAACCTCCGAGTGGCCCAGCCCATGGTCCCGTGTCGTCAAAAACGTTACGTAAATTCGAAATAGTAACCTTATGTTGTGATTGCTAGCCTATTTACTTTTTATGTATTAAATCCAGGAAATTTGTTAATGAAAATAATATTAAAATTAAGATACAATTAAAACAAAACGAAATTCGTTTTAAAGAATGGATTTGTGCTTTCTGTTTTGAAGTCTCTGTGAAAGTTTGAAAGTCTTTTAGTGCTGCTTCAGAGCGCTCGCGTCCATAATGGAGAACTGTCACGTAATATTGTTTTTTCCTCATAAATGCGAACATGTGTCAACTAATGCAAGTAAATTTAAAAAGACTTACCCGAAATATTATCCACGGCTGGATCAAGTCGCTCAACGTTCGTCGCTCAAAATACAAACGTTCGTCGTCAGAGTCCTGCTCTTCTTCTGAGCAAAATTTGAACTCGTGTCATCTTCCAACAGCACAGGAAAGTGAATAAATGAAACTTGCTGGTTTTAAGGCATTTCAGGGGGCGTTTACCTTATTTTGCATAGATCACATCAGCTCATTATCTTATGAATAGCGCGCTCTGCGAGTGGGTGTGAACTCATTACCGATAATTAGGTGAGACGGGAGAAACTGTACTTCTCTTTAGTTTCTTACAGATTACATTGCAGGAGAATATTTGTTTTGAATGTGAATTGTTTTATTTAAAAGTAGAAATTTAAAGCTTTCTTTAGACGCATGTTTCATGGTTGTGTGATAAGTATTAGCTGAGTTTCAGTTCATTTTCCAGACTTGTTTCAAAAAGATTTTTGCGGAGACAGAGTGAGCTGAAAGCGCACCCTGTTTATTTTATTTATTTAAAAATAAAAACAAGGTTTTGATGTTAATGTGAGTGTACACAAAAAAAGAAGACCCTCTATAGTTTATAATCATGTATTTATTTTATTAATATGACCGTAAATGACGGACTTTTTTAAGTTTATGTTGCTTCTATGTGAAAAAAATCCAGCAAAACGCGGGGGCGCGTTTGCCGACCTCAGAGGGTTAATAAAATATAATAATAAAATAGTCAACCTAACATATAAAAATTACACTGCTCTGTTTAAATAGTCAGTAGTACAATTCATACATTCACAGTAATCACCGCACCACTGTGATGTTTCCAAGCACATTTTTGCGCGTGTGAAGAGGATGATTTTTTCCGTCGATATTGGAACATGAGTGAAGTACAAAGCCTATAATAAAGAATAGTTTAGCATCCAAATACATCGCAAATGTTGAAACATTTTGATTCTAATGAGAGAGTTACGTGAGCATAACACTGCTTACATTCGTTTTCATTTTTATTTTATTTCGTTGTGGCTTGTTTATAGTTTTTTTTTTTTTTCTTGTTCCGTTCTGAATATCATTAAATTTAAAGGATTTGTTGTGGAATATTTTTAGTGTATCATGAAATCAGAATAATTATCTCGTTTTAATGATTCCCTAGTCATTTATTTTATTTTATGTTTTTCATTGTTCTAATCAGGTCAGGCAAGTAAAATTCTCTGTCTTGTCCCTTAAATTTTTATACAGTATATATATATATATATATATATATATATATATATATATATATATATATATATATATATATATATATGTACACATATACACACATACACACACACACACATATACATATCTATATATATCTATATCTATATATATATATATATATATATATATATATATGGGCCATTCTACAGAATTGGTGCAAACTGCTGTCCCTCATCCAAAAAACACATTTGAAAAGCATTTAATTATTAAAATCTTAGATGTTTACTAAGATCCTTCAATTATCTATTGAAACCAGCAATAATATTTAAGATATCAGTAAGCTTTATATATATAAAATCATAATTGATGGGCTACTTTCAATTAGGAGGTGGCTGTCCCAAACCCTAACCCCTAAATTTCAACTTGTGAAAATGATATTGAAAATTTTTTTGCAAATTTTTCCATTCTTGTTTTAAAAAAAATATTTTTGTTTTTTTAAAAAAAATGAAGTTAAAAAAAATATTTATTTTATTTTTTATTTTTAAATCATGAAACTTTATCAAAAAAAACATGTCCCGCATTTTCATGTCACTACCAAAACAGTGAATGTTGTAGTCCATTGGCTGAGACTGATTTTAACCACACTCCTACATTTTTGATCAGGAAATATTCCTGTGTCCCTCTCTCTCATGTGCTATATGGTGAGTAGATTGATCCCATCATTTTGAGGTAAATGTGTTCTAAAGTCTAAAAATCTGTGTGTAACTTTAAGGAATGTCACTACCAAACTCATTTTTTCTGCTATTGAGAATTTTTTTTTGGATGTTATTCCATAAAATTTAGTTGTTATATGTGTTCAACTGTTCTGACCAGTGATTGCTAACCATGTGCTGATTAGCATCTTCGAGCTAGGCTCAAAAGTATCTAAAATTGTCACTACCAAAACAGTCACAACCGAAACATTTTCTTGAAGTTTCGGTTGTGACATTGTTTTGGTAGTGACAAAAGGGAACACATAATCCTTTATTTGGAGGAATAAACTACATTTTAGTACAGTTATGCAAATAATTACTACTGTAGTATGTTTTAGTAGTGTTTTAGTATGCAAGATTCTGTTAAAATTCTGTAATGTAATGAGGTTACAATTACTTAAGGTTGCAGTCCATGATACTAGCTTAGGTGTAAGGTTGTTGTCAGTAATGTTAATTTATATGATTAACTTGACAGGGAGAATGACATAAAACACCAACATGCCTAAAAAAAATATAAAAACTACAACAGAGAGACAGAGAGAATACAAACAAAGGTTGAGGGAAGACCCAGTGAAGTACGATGAATACTTAAGGAAAGAAAGAGAAAGAAATAAGAAACGAAGGGAAGAAGGAAAGTTGAAGAGTATCAGTGAATTATCTGACAGGGAGCAAAGAGATGTCAGAAAAGCATGGAGGAAAAGACACAGGATGATGGTGAAAAGACAAAAAGAGGTGGAGACATTTTGCAGGGCTTCCACACCACCTAGCACTTCCAGTGAGGGTGATCAGACACCAGTACACACACACACACACACACACACACACACACACACAGTTCAGTGGTTCTGGAGATTTATCTGAATGAGGAAAATTATTCTGAAATTAATGTTTTATGTACACACACACACACACACACACACACACACACACACACACACACACACACACACAGTTAAGTGGTTCTGGAGATTTATCTGAATGACTCATAAACAAAATGTTGAAAATGTGCAAATAAAACAAAGTGGTTCTGAGTCTACATTGTAAGTTGTTGTTTTTTTGGGAAGAAAAATCTAGGAGCATACCTCTTCTCACTTGCACCTCAAGACCCAAAGTATAGAATAGCTCTAGGTGTTCTTATAAGATATTTACTGTCAGATGTGTGTCTGCTATATGTACTGACTGCATATGTGCATCATAGTTATTTATTTATATTAACATAAAATGTGGACAGTCTGATTCAGCCATGGCAAACTAATTATTGTGGTCACTACCAAAACATTACTGTCACTACCCAAAATGTGCAGTCACTACCGTAACATGGGATGTTTTGTCAAAAATAAAGTATATTGAATTATCAACTAAGATGTTATGATAGTGTTTGGTTCAATGCATATTCAAACTAATGAATCCTTAACTTTGAAATCAGTACGATAAACTTTATGCCTTCTACAAAGAAAGATTGGGTTCAAAATACAACAAATCTCATAAATCACACTTAAAATATTATTAAAATTATAATCTTTATTGATTTCACCAGTAAAAATATTTTTTAAAAATAGAAAAAATATATATTTATAAGGTAGATGTAAACAAAATCTTAATAGGTCATTATAAGCCGTCTTAATAAATTATTTAATATTGTGTTTCGGTAGTGACAAATTTGGGGAGAAGGAAAATATTCCAGCATTTTCTGAAAATACAATATGAGAATGAACTGCACAATTACTAGAAAAGCGTACCTTGGATATTATACAATTTGCATACATGCAAAATTTGTGGGAAAAAACAAAAAAATTTCAAGATGTTTCCAACTCTGACTTTGCACCAATTCTGTAGAATGGCCCATATATATACATACATATATATATATATACACATACATATACATATATATATATATATATATATATATATATATATAGCATATATATATAAATATAGCTGCGAACAGCGATGACGGGCCCAAGACGGTGTATATATATGTACACATATACACACACACATATATACCCCGGTGCCACCCCGGTGCCTTTCGTTCACATAATGTTTGCAAAGCGGAATATTCCCTTAGGGAGTTATTTCTGTCATCAAACCTACTGCTCTTCGCCACATTTGGCGTAGTCGACTCTCTTCCTCCTTTGCTCTCTCTCTCTCTTCTTGCTTTGTCTCCCTGTCTTTTCCAAGTCTTCCTCTGTCATCAAACCTACTGCTTGCCACACACTTATAGTTGAATTTTTTTTAATAAAAATAAAAACAAAAATCTGGCTACTACAAAAAATACTACTTTTTAGGGTGTTATTTGGTAATGGAAAATCCAAAAATCAGCCAACTTTGAGACTAGGTTTGAAGATCTTGTGAGATCATTTTGGTTTAAAGATGTATCTTAATGTGAAGAACCAAATCACTCATTAATAAAATGTTAAACTTGTGTGTGTTTATGAAGAGATGATCAAACTCACCTGATACTGTCAGTGTAACTTCATTACTGTGATGTGATCTGCGTGATCCTTCAGTCTCTGTCCCATAACAGGAGTATTTACCTGCGTCAGACTCAGTAACAGAACTGAATGTGTGTTGCTGTCCTTCACTGAAAACACTGGTTGAACCGTCTTTATACCAGTTGTAGCTCCAGCTAGTGACTCCTCCATCATCTATGTCACATCTGAGAGTGACTGTCTCTCCTCTGAATACATGATGATGATCAGGTGTAATGGTCACTCTGGGTTTTGGTCTTTCTGTAGAACAACAACAATAAACATTGAAAATAATGCGTATATCAAATTGAAATATGAAAATAATAAATTGTGCTGTTTTAGTGTGTGAACAGTTGTATTGTAAAACACATAATCAGGTTAGATTGAAGTTTTGTTCTCCAGCTGTTACAGTAATTTATTCTGTCTTATCAAATTATTTGTGCAATATAAAAGCAAAATACTGCACAGTCAGAGTTGGTTTGGAAATATCTGTCAGTATAAAACTAGCAAAAAGCTTGAGTTGTGAAGGTTTTTTAGCAGACGATCTCGTCCTCTTATTGTTCAATCCACTGTCCCGAAGTGCAGCAGTTTACATGAAAAAGAGCTGCAGAGATAAATTACATTATGGTAACTTTGTTAGGGTGTAATATGATTATGGTTAACTTGAAAAATGATAATGGTGAAAATAAAAATCCAAGCAATAACTTTTGAGAGGCTTGGTATAACAATCAAAAGAACCAATTTTGTCACAAAAAAGGAGAAGCGAAGAGAAAAAATTGAATATATTTTACAATATTTGACTATTGAGATTTCAGAAATTTAAATAATCTTTTTCAATTTGAGATCAGGATAAGTATCTTGTTTTTTTAGTTTCCAAGGGTTCAAAGTTATAAGTGTGGCCCTGTCCCAAATGACACCCTAAGCACTTGTAGTCTTCCTACGAGTCCTCACTTCGAGGGCGCATATCGACCGCAAAGGGAAATTTCTGAAACTTAAAATGACAAATTGGACACCCGGCCTACGGTCTCTCATGGACTTAACAGACATGTGTACGTGGCAGCCATTGTAAGTCCACGAGACCAAAAGTGCATATGAAGTGTGTGTTGTATATGAAGTTGTATGGGGGCAGAGTCTGATTATTCCCAACACCTGAGGCCTCTGCCTATTTAACAGCTGCTGGTGCCACTTCACCTGGACCTTCAGGAACCAGTAGTGGATTTGGAGTTTGTTTTTCTTCTGTACAGGATGGTGAGTTGGTTCTTTTGTGTTTGTTATTTTTCTCGGGAGTTAGGAAAGTTTTATCTCTGAGCTGCAGTTTAGATTATTTAGCTCACCTGTCCTTATTTAACTTGTGTATGTTTATATTTTACTAACACAAAAATAACTAACACAAAAGTATCTTCTGGGTCGGCTTACTTGCCTATGTATTACTCCCTCTATTCTAATAAAACTAAACAAACAAAAACTCACCCTCCTGTACCGAAGAAAAACAAACTCTAAAACCACCAACAACTGTTTTCCTGACAGCTCTTAAAGGGATAGTTCACCCCAACATTTTAATTCTGTCATTAATTACTAACCCTCATGTCGTTCCAAACCCGCTAAACCTTCGTTTATCTTCAGAACACAAATGAAGATATTTTTAATGAAATCTGAGAGCTTTCTGACCCCTTCAGAAACAGCAACGCAATGACCACTTTTTAATGCCCAGAATGGTAGTAAAGATATTGTTAAAATTGTCCATGTGACTACAGTTGTTCAACCTTAAGTTTATCAAGCGACGATAATACTTTTTATGTGCAAAAAACAACACCATAAATAAGAGATCAGCGCTTTGGCCGTGAGCAGCACGACTCATGCGTGTGATTCTGACTCACAGGAGCTGGCCAATGAAGAGGCGGCGTTCTGACGTAGGACCCGGAAGCGCTGCACTGTGTTTACTATGTGAACAGCGTTAGAGTCTGACACAGATGAGAAGAAATTGTTGAATAAAGTCATTATTTTTGTTTTGTTTTTGCACACAACAAGTATTCTCATCGCTTCATAACATTAAGGTTGAACCACATGGACTATTTTAATGATATCTTTACTACCTTTCTGGACCTTGAAAGCGGTCATTGCGTTGCTGTTTTTGGAGGAGTCAGAAAGCTCTCGGATTTCATCAAAAATATCTTATTTTGTGTTCCGAAGATGAACGAAGAAAACTGGAGCCACACATGTTTGCTTGACCTATAAAAATCTGAACACTTCTGTGTCATAATCAACCACTTCTGAGGTGAAACACTTAAAACTGCTCTGGGAACTGAAATAGAGACATCACTCATTAATAACATGTTAAACTTGTGTGTGTTTATGAAGAGATGATCAAACTCACCTGATACTGTCAGTGTAACTCCATCACTGTGATGTGATTTGCGTGATCCTTCAGTCTCTGTCCCATAACAGGAGTATTTACCTGCGTCAGACTCAGTAACAGAACTGAATGTGTGTTGCTGTCCTTCACTGGAAACACTGGTTGAACCGTCTTTATACCAGTTGTAGCTCCAGCTAGTGACTCCTCCATCATCTATGTCACATCTGAGAGTGACTGTCTCTCCTCTGAATACATGATGATGATCAGGTTTAATGGTCACTCTGGGTTTTGGTCTTTCTGTAGAACAACAACAATAAACATTGAAAATAATGTGATAAATAATATAATAAAATAAATACAAATAATGAAATGTGCTGTTTTTTATTGTACGAGCAGTTACAAAACACTAAATCAAGTTAAACTGAAGTGTTGTTCTCTATGTTTATTTAGTGTCTTATAAATCATTTTCATATAGTGTTCTCAGAGCAGTTCATTATGAGAGGTAAAACACTTGCCATGTATTGTCACTGCTACTGGTTCACTGTAATGTGTGTAATGTCCTCCTCTTCTTGCTCTGCATCTGTACACTCCTCCATCAGAGACTTTCACAGAATCAAGTGTTTTAGTTCCAGCTTCAGGAGATTCAGTGTTTGAGTCTTTACTCCAGAGAAACTCCCATCCATCCCATGACTGATCCAGCTCACATCTCAGAGTAACTGAGTCTCCAGTGAACACTGATCTCTGTGGCCGTACAGTCAGAGTTGGTTTGAGAACATCTGTCAATAAAAAAGTCAGTGGGAGCATGAGATGTGAACGTTTTCCAGCAGATCTCATTCTCTCACTGGTAAATTAGTGCATTTTTATTTCACAAACAGGCAGACCACAAAGGTGTAAAGACCCCCCTATGAGGAGTTCAAACCCACATCCTTTAGGTTAGTAGTGGTTTCACACCACCTGCATCCACCAGAGACACACATCACTTCCCACAGGGTTACAAACTGGCATTGTTGTTCACATGACTTTGTTGTTGCAGGTCCAGCAACTCTAATCATTTTTATTAAATCTGTAGGCAAATGTCAAAACATATTTTCTAAATTGTGCATAAAAACGTTTTCATATGAGCGTATGTTTTTGTCACACCTCAGAACCGTCTGTTTGGTGTCACAACACATGAATCATTTATATAACTTATTTAAAAAGCTGTATTCATAATCATGACACTCATTTCATTGCTGGTGTCACAAGATGAAGAAGAGGGAAGACGGACTGAAGACGAGGTTATCAAATATAAACAGGTTTTTGATTACAAGGAGGCAAGCAGGAGTAACAGTGTGCAGAGGAGGATAAACCTCACAAACACTACCATACACGAACATCAGCCGACAACTAACGACTGAACACAGAGGAACTAAATACACAGAGGTAACGGAAGAAATGACCAACAGCTGTGATGAATGAATGTCCATGGTAACTGATGAGTGGAGGGAGAAAACAAACAAAGGAAAACTGAAAGTCCATGAAAACGAGACTAAAGGTGAATGAGTGCAGATGACTGTGACAGCTGGGGCCGGATCCACAGAAATCTTAAAAAAAAAAGTTAAGAAAGTTCTTAAGATAAATTCCAAGAAGTTTGTAATCTTCCTTTGGGGATTTAAGACAGGTTGGAGGTTAT
This sequence comes from Rutilus rutilus, assembly GCF_951802725.1. Taxonomy (NCBI): domain Eukaryota; kingdom Metazoa; phylum Chordata; class Actinopteri; order Cypriniformes; family Leuciscidae; genus Rutilus; species Rutilus rutilus. Next base: position 75,574,908 of record NC_140209.1, read on the forward strand.
CCTGACTTTAAGAAGTTATTTAAGATGATTTAATATATATATATATATATATATATATATATTTTTTTTTTTCTCTGTAATATGAATATGATAATTATTAAATTATTAAACACTTTATTTTAAGGTGATGTAGTTACATGTTACTGCACGTGCTTTCTATAGTAATAACAGTAAATTATGTATAATTACATGCAAATGATTAATAATAATTATACTGTAACAATGACACCTTAAAATTTTGTCTTAAGAACAATCGTAAGAAGAAAGATAAGAACATTCTTAAGAAAAGTTTTTGGCAATACAAAATATTCTTTTCTTTTTTTTCTTAAGTTAGAAAATAGCAGCAGTTAAGAAGATTTTTATTCCTAAGATTGTTTTGTGAATCCGGCCACTGGTTTGTAACAGAATCACACATATGTAATGACATTTATTAATCAAATTCACTCACCTTGAGTGTGTCCAGAGTGGATGTTTGAAATCAGCACTGAAAACACAAAGTAAAAAAGAAAGAAAACTCATGAAAGATTGTGTATTTTAATTGTTCCTATAAAGATCATCAAACTCATCTGTTGATTATCCAGATTTTTTTGTTTATTTTTTCTGTGGGATTTTATTTCTTAAGTTCTTCCCGTGAAGTAAACATCTGTGTTTCTCTTAGGGGTTTCTGGATGTCTTGTGTTTGTAAATTAGCTTTAAGTGCAATTATTTTGAGAGAAATAATACTCACAGAGCAGAAGAGGAAGTTGACTGAGCTCCATACTGACTGAATAATGACAGACGGTTAAAGACAGACTGAGTTAAAGCCTCAAGACTTCCTGATACATAGTCAGATCTTTAGGAACATAATGACAGATGAAAGAAGACATACAAATGTACCTCATGTGTTTTACAGAAAACCTTTTGATAATCTTCTAATACATTTTCAAAAATGTCACGCAAGTTTCCTACTGAAATGTTGTCAGGACTTAATCAGCATAAATCTTACATTATGAGAAGTAATGTTCTTGTGTTTAATGGAAAAGGAATCATAACTTTGATGGATCTTTATTGTAATAATGGTATTCGATGTATTTATAACTTTATAAGTAAAGAAGCAGAAACTGGTGAACAGCTGCTGTTCCTCCCACACTGGTTAATGTCACTGATCTGAAAGAGAAGAAACCAAACCACAACTATGAGCTCATCTCGATCTATTTCTAATCTATCAGGCCTCTAACAATAAAGGTGTCGAGTTTGGCACTGATATGGACAAGTTTAGTATTCATACACCAAGCCAAGGGGTAACAACTTTAATGCTTGTTCCTCTTAATTTAGTGAATTCAGTTTCTGTACGATTCAAATAACAATTTTGTTAGTACTTTTGAGAAAGTAACTTTTGAAAAAAAAAGAAAATAAATATAATTCTTGTCTTACTGTCCTCAGCATTTCAATACTTGCCAAAGGTCATAAGTCTTATTGTCATTTGCACATTTTTCATATGGTGGAAAACGGAAGACTGAAATTTGTAAGGCAGGCTATGAACGCAAACAAATGTAACAAGTTAGCTCAAATGGGAAATATTAATAATAACTCATAATTATCAGTTATGATTAATTATTAATATTTGGGTCAGTTAATTGGATTAACTTGAGGTAGGTAAATTAATATTACAATCAACAGAGGTGGGTAGTTACGAAGTACATTTACTTCGTTACATTTACTTGAGTATTTTTTGGGAAAAATTTTACTTTTAAGAGTAGATTTGAATGTGGGTACTTTTACTTTAACTCGAGTACATTTCTAATGAAAAAACTGTACTTTTACTTCGTTACGTTGGGCGACGTTCCTCTCGTTACTTTATTTTAACCCCCTGGGGTCGGCTATCTTTATCAGTGCAAAAAAGAATCAAAATACTAATATAAATTTTTATCTTATATGCTTGTGTTATACATCAATCGATCCTGTTAAGTGTGTATTATTTTTGTGTATACTCATAATAAAAACAAAGTGTTGTGCTTTTTGCCAAAAAAATTAAAATAAACATGATGCGAGTTCTGCTTTCTCTCTGTCAGTTAAGTCCATTCTGAAACGCGTCCGAAAATGAACCATAACTCAGCGAATACTTCTCACACAGACACGTGAAATATGTTTTTATGAAGCTTGAATTCTCTTCTTTTAAGTGAAGTAATTAATATAAAAAACAAATGTTTTCAACTCATGTAATCCGTTTGAAAGCAAGGAGAGGTACCGTTTTTCCCTTCTCCCTTCATTATCTCTAATGAGCTGAGGCCGCCCCGCCCCCGGCGCTATTCACATGGTAAATAGTTTAGGTGATCTATGCTTCGCTCCCGCCCCCCGATCAATGCCTTAAAAACACGAAGTTTCATCAGATCAGATTCACTGATAGTTCATCGCGTTTAGAGGGGATGGCTCGCTTCTCCGGTAAAGACGCCCTTCAGATGATTCTGGACAGCGAGGAAGAATTCACCTTTTCCTCAGAGGAAGATTGTAACTCAGACGACGAACGGCTGCATTTTCAAGAGCGAATTGATCCCGCCGAGGATAAAAGTTCGAAGTAAGTTGTTTACTGTTATATAATTCCTTTTGTGATAATATATAACTTTATATATATTTAACTTCTGAATTTTCAGACTATATTTTCCCTAGTTTTGGCTAGCTTTTGACACCTTACAGGAACGATTGCCTTACAATATCCCTAACATTCGTGTAACTTATATGCTCAAGTGTAAACTTTTTTAAATGTGATATTGCTCTTTAAACATATTTGTATATTAAATATATTTCACTCAGTTTTGATTAGCTTATGACACTGAATCATGCTAAACTACTGCCTTATGTGTAATGTAGATCAGTGGTTCTCAACTCCAGTCCTCGGGACCCACTGCTCTGCACATTTTGTATGTCTCCCTTATTTAACACACCTGAATCAGATCATCAGCTCATTAGGAGAGACTCCATGAACTGAACTGAGTGTGTCAGATAAGAGAGACAGTGGGTCCTGAGGACTGGAGTTGAGAACCACTGATGTAGATTGTTTGTGAATATCTGCTTATAGGTTATATAATGTGGTTTAGTGCAAATATATTTCAGCCTCCGGTAAAATATGTGATACTGTCTAAATACATTGTATTTTTATATAAATGTTCTGGTTTTGGTTGGCCTATGACAGTATTTATCATGCTGCCTTATGCACAGATGTTTGTGAATACAGACTGCGTAAATGTTTTAGTGATGTGTCGTTCGCGAACGATCCGTTTATTGCGTGCGTCACTAAATGCGTGCAGTCTTTATGGCCCATCAATACTCGCGGTGACGCGGTCTATGGCTCATAAATAGATATTTCTCCGTCCTATCGCCCATCAACAGACATTGTGCGTCCATAACCATCAATTGCTCATCAGTTTACTTTGAATAATGTATGCTAAGAACATGTAGTTCCTCCACATAGAGGAATTACAATAAAACAGATTGAAAAACAAAACCTTTGAATATCCTCTACTTCTTTGTTCAGGCTGCCTCACTTGATGGGCCGTTAGCCATTGGGGGAGTGTCTGTCACACCCCTGGTCTGAATCTCATTAATATTGATAGGCCATTACCACTCCCATGCATAAACCTCTTCTGACAAAAAAACTGTTTTACAAAGTTTAAATCAATGTATTGTTTTATGAGAACGACTAGGCAGGATGATTTTCACATCATTTTGAAGCCAGAACTCGAAGCGACAACATTCATTAGTCAAAAGTCTTGTTGACACATATTTAGTATGTGTTTTGTGGTTTTATTTCAGCAACTTTCATTTTAATTTTTTTCAATAACCACGCATAAACATTATTCTCTTAAAAATTCAAACATATACATGTTGATCACATATTATGGTAGCCCTGTTTGTGCTATATAGAGTGAATTTACACCTTTGCCATTAACATGTTTATAAATAACTGAAAAAAGCACAAATGTCAGAGTATGTCAGAACACCTCCAGGGCCCAGAAAACCCCTCAGACCCCAGAGGGTTAATGCAATTATGTGTTGTTAAATGCGTAGTTTATTCCAAGCGCGCTGTATCTTTTTTCTGGGCTTGAGCGATGCTCAATTCACAAATGAATCACTCTTTTGAGTCGATTCTGTTCAAAGACTTCATCAAACAAGTTGGCAGATCTGTCTAAATCGGTTTGCGAATCAGTTTGAATGATCTGTTCAGTTCCTGCACGCACTGAATCGTCTGAAGCAATTTCAATTCACACTCGACTCGGAGTCGTAACAGGAAGATTTAAGAACATCAAGAGCATTGGATGAAGTGGCCGTGGACCTACAGTACAGTCAAGTGAGAGCAAATCTGCAAATGCATCATATTTTTGCCAGCGATGAAGATCTTTATTAGTTGAACATCATAAGTATCCTAAAATGTAATAATAATAATACAAATAATAATAATAATTATTATTATTAGAGTTTATAACTGTAAATGAGTTCACTTATTATTTTATGACAAACATATTACTGTATTAGGCTACTAAGTGAACTCATTTATAGTTAAACACAAATAATAATAATAATAATAATAATAATAATAATAATTATTATTATTATTATTACATTTTAGGCTACATATTTAGAAGACGCTTTTGTCCAAAACGTACAAAAAAAGGAACAAAGCAATTTGTCAAATATCAGTCATAGTACAGGTTAGACAATAATACTAAAGTGCTAAGATTATCTTTTTTTTTTTTTTTTAAGTGCTAAGATTATCATAACTAAACAAAAGATTTTGATGCACGTCATTCATATTAAATCGTATATTCCACCCCATACCCGCTACAATTGAGAATCAGTTTAAACATGCAGACACAGTTAAGACAATTTGATGTATTCCACTTAATACACAATAAAACAATATGCAATAAGATTCGTTAGCAACGTACCTCCTGGTGTTCTTCTAAAATGAGGGCGAGCCACAAATCCATGAGTACAGTTTACAAACCTGTGGGAATGGATTGCGAAAGCGTGGGCACGGTTTATGAATTTGTGGATTGCAAAAACTGAAGGCACGGTTTACAAGTCTGAGAGCGTGGATTAGAAACTCGTGGGTACGGTTTATTAATCTGTGGGCACGATTTGTTAAACTAAGGGAACAGTTTGAGAATTCGTGAGTACGGTTTATAAACTATATATAAACGGATTGCAAAACCGTCGCCACGGATTGTTTTTTTTTTCTCCCCACAGGTGACTTCCCGGGCTCTGTATTAATCTGAGGTTTTATGTGGCTGAAATCGTTAAAAAAATTAGTTCGTAAAAAAGAATCTGTTCGATCTGACAACATGCCTTCAATGCAGTTGACTGTTAAATGTTATGTGTTCCGTGAACAAACAGCGTTGTCGTTCATTGATCAGAGAGCTGTCCATTGTGCTGATTTTGTTCAAGATGATGTGCATCTCCTTCAAATGTGCCTTAAAGCCCAGACACACCGTGCCGATTTCAGCCATCAGGTGTCGTCGGCGGTACAATATTTAATCCACGGCCGGAGTTATGGAGACTATGGGTTTGGCCCCTGAGGGGGATCAACCCATAAATAGGTTGCCCTTTCCACTGAGGTGGTCAGGTCATCCACTCTAGAATCCCACTCTACTAGGAACTAAAAATGTAAAGATAGGGACGGCATTGAACCCAGTTAATTACTGCCCACTGGCTTCAGTACTGGTGTTCCATCCTGTTCTCTAACGGGATCTCCCGTTCATGCTTACGGCCTCTGTGGCGGCCCCGGTGCCCTCCGCAAGCCTCTAAGGGTGTGCACGTAGGGACATTCCCACTAAAACTCCATGTTCCTGTAGATTGGAGGATGAATCCTGTCATCCAGCCTATTGGCATCAGGCTGATGGGCTATCCCTGGCACCCATCATGTCCTGTGGATGAGATATATAAGTATATATAAGAATCTATTGAGTCTGCTTCCTGCTTGTCTTACTCCCTGGAAGAGTGGTAGTGCTGCCCCCTCTTACTTGCTAGCGTGGGAGCCACTCTACATTATTTTTGCCCGGTACTGAGGTGCCTGTAGGCAATATCATGATTCTTCAGGTATTCCATCCTCCATCGCATGTGTCGGATGGTCAAGGTCTTAGCCTTGGAGGTTCCTATGTTAGGCCTCAGGCTGGGAGGAGTCAATCCATCTAGTTATGTATCAAGGGTTAGGAGCTATTCCCCTTTATCAATTAGACAGTTGGTTATCTGCAGAAACCTCTCATATCTAAAGTACGAGGTGCGTTTTTGCCTTCACCTCTCATCTAATACTTTCTACTGTCTGGGGCTCCCATCCATGAGGTCAGTTGAGCCTCGGGCTCCAGACCTCCCCTTCTTACACCAAATCTTATGACAAGCTAGGTTGGATCTGCCCTCTACTCATTCCTATCGTCCGTGAGTGTGCCAGATGCTTCACTTTTCGCGCTCCTGGGAACGATTTGCTTTGACCAATCAGAAGCTAACATTTCCTGGTTCCTGTGACCCTTTATAGATTGGAATAATTCCATAGCTGACTTCAGACGCTTCATGCCGAAGGCATTCCCCAAAGCGTCGAGTATCGAAGCAGCATCTCGTTCCCTACTCAGGGAACGAGGGTTACAATAGAAACCCGAGACGTTCTTTTCTCTCCATATAAATGTAATCATTTCTGTAGATTACAGTAGTTTTAGGCTGAAAAATCCAAACTATTGAGAGATTAAAACATGATTCATTATAGTAAGAGGTCACGATTCTTCTGCTTTTATTGTGACACTGCAAGACAAAGCATAAGATCCAGAATATAAAGCTGTGTTTCTTTATTAAAAAAAGTAAACAAACATAAAATATGAAATATTGCAGCAATACAAATCAGGAGACTTACACTAAAATAAGGAATATCTTACAAATGACAGTGTGTTCGTGTGGTTATAATGTGAAACATGCAAATATCACACAAGCCTTACATTGTAAAGAATTGCAATGTATTAAAGCAGGACAAAATAAAAAAAACTGAAAAGCTACTGAAATGTAAGCTAATATATAAACAGACTTGTTAGACTTTATTTTAAATAAAGCAATATATAAAGAGGAAAATAAGTTGCCAAATGGGATTGTGGGAAGTAAACTGTGAGTGGGACAGGGATGTACTTGTGATACTAAAGCTTAAAGGTTTGCTCTATATTAACAATAATATTTTATTGGTCAAAAACAGCAAAAACCAAACGTGTTAACAGGATAACATCCATGTACCTTGTTAAAGTCAATCTGAAACCAAAATGTACCCTTTCTTAGCTATTCCAAAGTTAAAACTGCTTTTACCATCAATTCCTGGTGGATAAATTATACATGTTAAAAACATTAACATGACTTTAACATGTAACATGACTTTAACAACTGTAACATGACAAACAATGTGACTTCTGTATAAGACACAGGCACAGCAATAATAAAGGTGATTCATTCCTGCATTTAAATTTAACCAAATTCAACAGTTCAGTATTTGTAAAGCAGATTTCACGACAGTGTTTTTAAAGCAACTTTACAAAGATCAAACCCTCATTGAGCAAAGCCAAATGTGACATCACATAACATTAATGATTATTTTGACTGATTTGTTGGTCAGTTAAAAATAATGATAATAATGACTTCTAATAAATCACTCAGGTGTTTTCCCTCTCATTCTGCAGCATTTGTAAATCAGCACGACCGTCACTATCAGATATGGACAAGCGGTAACACTTTACAATAATAGTACATGAATAATCATGTACTAATACCTGAATTAATAATTACTTTACTATGAACTAATGATGAGTTAAGACATGTATTAATGAGGTACTAACCTTAATTACGACATGAGTATCATGAATTCCTACATGAAAATACCATCTTAACTACGCGTTAGTACATGCTTGTTAATTAATGTATTAATTAACATTTCGAGGTAAAGTAAATCAAACATGCTCTAGATCAGAAGAAAGATGTACTAAAAGGGCACAATGTTAAATTGTTCATAAATTTAACACCATCAATTGTCACATACATCAGTGAATGACACAAGATGTCTTGAAATATTTATATTAAACCTACTCATTGAACACACATTCCGTTTTAAGTGATTCCACTGCTGCCTTCAAGTGTAAAATACCTACTACACTAGCATATTCATTAAACAGATGCAATTTTCAAAATTAAAATCAGTGTTAGCACAGATGATGGTTATTTTCTGGATTTGTTTACTGTCTTTATATCATAATGCATTCGGATGTTAGTCTTGTTTGCTGGCTCTTCTTTGGGGCCACTATTGCCCCTTCAAAATTTGTCCACTTTTTTCCTACCGTTCAGTTCCTTCTCCATCTAATTCAGGCACAGCACCTCTGCTCTTCCACTTCTTTACAAACCACCGACAAGCACCAAATGATATCTGATTTAGAAGAGCTGAATATGTATAAAACATGTGTAATTGATACATTTTTGAAGATTTACTCTTGGATAATTAATTCAGAAGTAATTAATGATGAGTTAGTAATGATGTGCCCCCCCAAGTAAAGTCATGACATTATGATACATTAACAAGTCATGAATTCATGTTACTTTCCAAGTAATTAATGATGAGTTAGTAATGATGTGCCCCTCCATGAAGTAAAAGTAACATGAATTCATGACTTGTTAATGTATCATAATGTCATGACTTTACTTGGGGGGGCACATCATTACTAACTCATCATTAATTACTTGGAAAGTAACATGAATTCATGATTTGTTAATGTATCATGTAATTTCTTGTGTTGGCCCTCCAAGAGTAAATCTTCAAAAATGTATCAATTACACATGTTTTATACATATTCAGCTCTTCTAAATCAGATATCATTTGGTGCTTGTCGGTGGTTTGTAAAGAAGTGGAAGAGCAGAGGTGCTGTGCCTGAATTAGATGGAGAAGGAACTGAACGGTAGGAAAAAAGTGGACAAATTTTGAAGGGGCAATAGTGGCCCCAAAGAAGAGCCAGCAAACAAGACTAACATCCGAATGCATTATGATATAAAGACAGTAAACAAATCCAGAAAATAACCATCATCTGTGCTAACACTGATTTTAATTTTGAAAATTGCATCTGTTTAATGAATATGCTAGTGTAGTAGGTATTTTACACTTGAAGGCAGCAGTGGAATCACTTAAAACGGAATGTGTGTTCAATGAGTAGGTTTAATATAAATATTTCAAGACATCTTGTGTCATTCACTGATGTATGTGACAATTGATGGTGTTAAATTTATGAACAATTTAACATTGTGCCCTTTTAGTACATCTTTCTTCTGATCTAGAGCATGTTTGATTTACTTTACCTCGAAATGTTAATTAATACATTAATTAACAAGCATGTACTAACGCGTAGTTAAGATGGTATTTTCATGTAGGAATTCATGATACTCATGTCGTAATTAAGGTTAGTACCTCATTAATACATGTCTTAACTCATCATTAGTTCATAGTAAAGTAATTATTAATTCAGGTATTAGTACATGATTATTCATGTACTATTATTGTAAAGTGTTACCCAAAATTGCTGTGTGCATTGTTTGTATTTTTAAGTGTGCTAATAAAAAGAATTGTTTCGACAGGAAACGCCAGGGCAAGATGCGACAACACAGCAGACAAAAGAAAACTATGCGAGAATAACCTCAGCATTTGTTTTTCTTTACAGAAGATGCAGACTTTTGCGCACATGGCATGAGTAAAGTGAAGAAACAGTGCCTAACCCTGTGCAATGCCTAACTTAAAAATTTTATTTTACAGGATGTCAGGATGGATTGAACCGCACAGAACTGATTCTGTATTGTTTTGTTAACATGAGCAACGTGGGTTGAATGTTTTTTTCAGGGGACAAGGACCCTGAGTGCTATTCAGTGAGCAAAAAGGATCTGGTGACAATAATGTTTCAGGCTGTTGAATCCACAGGTCACACCAAAGGGACGACAAGACAAGCGGTCACTAACAAAATCACTTAAGGTCTGCCTTCACAGGTGACAGCAGACAGTAAACGACTCATTCCAGTGGGGGTGCGATCGTGATCTAAGGGAAAATCTTGTAAGGATCTGGGTCCAAGCATCTCACCTTAAACTATACCAACCAACATCAGCAACCCCATACGCCACAACGAAGAATAAAGTGGGAGATCAAGGATATGCGCTAGAACATACCTCTCCTGCCAACGTTGGAAAAAGACCATTTCAACGGCACGCAAAGTGTCAAAATGGTGAAGATGGAACGTCCACGGGGCAACGAACATAGAAAAATGTTGACCAATTAATGGCTGAAGAAAAGTTTTGTGATTTTATTTGATTGAATCAAATTAGGGCTTAGTATTGACATAAATCTAATAATTTGACTTGTGCAAAGAAAATTGTGTTTTCAGGTAGAAGATCTATTAATTAATGTGAAGTATGGTGATAAGAAAAAGACGGTATGTAATGGAAAAGTCAAGGATAATTTCGAACAACGAATGATCAAATTATAAAACTTTTCTGGTTAGATTTTATTAAATAGATTTTAATTAAATATAGCTTTAGAAGTAAAACCATTTCCTGACAAAATATTGTGATTAATTGAAAAAGGCTAAATACATAGTGTTATGATTGTATGTGTAATTCTGATAATTTTGTTATTAATGGGTACAGTCTATCCTAAGGGTGAACAAAATTATGCAGATGGTACGAGTAACAGAAGTTGAAATTATAATCATTTACGGTTTTTCGGTATTATAATATCCTTTATTCTTGCTATACTAGTTCTTGTTTATACTGAGGTGACTGAGGGTTCGATCCAGGTCGAGAGTGCAATGACAGTGTTTATTCATATAGCCCGGCTTCATATAAATATTTATTTGCTTGCTAAATAATTATGGGCCTATCCTTACGAAAAGCTTTTTCATTCTGAACTTTTAACAAGGTTCAAGAAATGATCAGGTATACGAAAACCAGACTTGAAGAGTATAACTGTGATGTAAGAAACCTAAATTGATTCTATTCTGAAGATTTAATAGCATAATGGGTCTAATTAAAATTAGAAAACAAGAATGAATTTTTATTATTGGTTATCAGAGAATGATAAAGAGGAGGAAATTGTGATGGAAATTCATTATTTCTTATATGTATTTTTTTTCCAAATTGTTAATTTCATTTAGTCATGTGTTTCTGTGGGGGTTTCTAACACATGAAAGAACAAACAGACACCTGGGGCACGAGAAAGAGCTTTAGTCAAAGAATACAGGATGTCGTATAGTAGGGTGCCAGGCCCCTCCTGAGGGAAGCAGGAGGTCATTTAGATTGTAAATGAAGGCCTTTTGGCTTCTCAGGGACAAAGAACAGCATGACCTGCCCAGGGGGGGTAGAACCAGTATGTCTTTAAGGAAATTTACAGAAACTGGGAAAGGAGGAGTCAAGAATGTCAGAAACCTGTATAAAATGTCTCAGTTTTATTATGTCAGTAGGGCTTTCTGTTTCACAGCTGGGTGGCTGCGGTTGCGAAAAGATTCCTCAAAGAATAAACGCCTTTTCTCATTATTACAATTTTGCCTCTTAATGCTTCTTACGCCTGTTGATGCTGTGTTTCTCATTGAAAATTGAAATTTGCTATTACACGTTCTAGCCGTATGTCGCAACTCGCCTTCCACCTCCTCTTATGGAGTCAGAGGCATCTGAGGTCGCTTCGAGCCATTTACATTCCCGGAGACCTGAACTGTGCAGCTGACGAGCTCTCACGGCTTCAGCCTCTCCCTGCAGAATGGCGACTCCATCCCCAGTCGGTTCATCTGATTTGGGAACAATTCGGCGACGCACAGGTAGATCTGTTTGCCTCCCACGATTCTTCCCATTGCAGCCTGTTTTACTCCCTGACCGAGGGCACACTCGGCAAGGACGCACTGGCGCACAGCTGGCCACGGGGCCTCCGCAAGTATGCGTTTCCCCCAAGTGAGCCCTCTTGCACAGACCCTGTGCAAGATCAGGGAGGAAGAGGAGCAGGTCCTTCTGGTTGCGCCTCATTGGCCCTACCGGACTTGGTTCTCCGAACTCATGCTCCTCGCGACAGCCCCTCCCTGGCCAATTCCTCTGAGGAAGGACCTCCTTTCACAGAGACGGGGCACCCTATGGCACCCTCGTTTGAGTACGTGAGAGACGAGGCAGGTTTGAGGACCCTACCACCAGCGGTGGTGGCTACCATCACTTCCGCTAGAGCATCGTCCACGAGACATGGCTATGCGTTGAAGTGGAACCTCTTCGTCACCTGGTACTCTTCACACCAGTAAATGTCTGATCAGTGTTGTGCTTTCCTTCCTGCAAGAAGGGCTGTCTCCCTCCACCCTGAAAGTGTTTGTTGCCGCTATCGCCGCCCATCACAACGCAGTTGAGGGTAAGTCAGTAGGAAAGTATGACCTGGTCACCAGGTTCCTGAGAGGAGCGAGGAGACGGAATCCTCCTCGCCCTCCTCTCGTACCCTCTTGGGACCTCTCAGTTGTTTTACCTGCCCTGCAGAGTGCTGCCTTTGACCCTCTGCAATCAGTGGAGCTTAAATTCCTGTCAATGAAGACAGCGCTCCTGCTTGCATTGGCCTCCAAGCGTTGCCCTCGAAGGAGGCAGACCCAGCCTTGACATTGCTCTGTCCAGTACGTGCCCTCTGTGCCTACATAGACAGAAGGCAGTGTTTTCAGGACCTCAGACCAGCTCTTTGTCTGTTATGGTGGGAATCTGAAGGGAAAGGCTCTCTCCAAGCAAAGGTTGTCTCTGTTGCTCTGGCATACCAGCAGCAAGGTCGACCGTGCCGCCTTGGTGTGAAGGCCCACTCTACCCGGAGTGTGGCCTCCTCTTGGGAGATTCTATAATCTCTGAGTGAAGCCAGTATCCTCCCGTATACTCGCTTCAACTAGCCAGTAACTTGGATCCGCTCAGGTGTCCTCGCCATTCCACTTCACAGACTGGATCAGTGCGATATTCTCCTCAGATGAGTTTCCCAGAGAAACCCTGAGTTCCTCCAACACTGCTGACGCCAACACCAGAGTTATGCCTCTGGCAGCTTTTGCGATGGGCTAGGTGCCTCCATGTGCATGGTTCCCCCGTTGGGCGACCCCCACGTGTGTATTTCCACTGTAAGCCTCCTTGAGCATGTGTCTTTCCCTTGGCAAGCCACCTTGCCACCCCTGGGGTTGAAAGATTCCACCCTTCGGGGTGGACACCCCAGTGTTCTCCATATGCATCCCCCTCCCGGATCATATGTGTATTCTGTAAAACCTCCCTTCGGGAGGGCATTGTGTTGCATTTTTCCACTGAGATATGCTTCCCAGTGTACCTTGGTATTCCTGTGATAAGTAGGACTCCTTCGTCCGTGCTAGTCTCACGACAGGGAGCTCAGACTTACGCAGGGCACTGGAAGACAGCCGAGAAGGTGGCGTGATTAGACTGGGAACCCCCATTTCCTTGTCACTGACGTCACTCGTAGTGACCACGAAAGGGAACGTCTCGGTTGAGTATGTAACCCTCGTTCCCTGAGTAGGGTCTCCCTGCCACTCCCTGCAACTTGTACCGCTGGAAATGCCCGAGTTCAGTTTCGGCTCCTCAGCAGGAAACATATCTGCATGTTGCCGGCATACTTCCTTATATGCCTACGAGGTAGAGCGGAGTTACGCTATGCAAATTCCGCAGACCCATGGCATTTCATTGCCATTGGCTCGTTTTGTAATACTCGAAAGTGATAGGCTTCAAAGCGAAACCCCCATTCCGTCGTCACTGACGTAACATCTCCGTTCCCTACTCAGGGAACGAGGGTTACATATGTAACTGAGATGTTTTTTTTAATTAAGGCATTAAGATCAATTTCCAAAAGATGATTTTTTATTCCTCTTTTTTAGTCAACTTTAGCATGGGTGTGTTCACTTATGCTAAGCACTGTAGTTCTTGTGTCTTTCTTGCTGACTCTAAATGTTGAAGAAGCCTGAAGTGCCTGTAAGAGTTTTGTGAGTGCAGTCCAGCCCTTTGCTGAGAGGTCTTATTTTTTCTTTTTTTTTTACAATAAAATTTAAATAAGCTTCATGGTGTCAGTTTGGTGTTGCGTAAATTTCCTTAGATGCTAATCTGTTCTCGGAATATTACAGATACAGCATTCAGGTAAAGTTGCAAATCAACACTCTTAGTAAAAAAAAATTCAATGGGATTCTATATAGAACCATAAGGTTCTTGACTGAATTTTAAAGAACACTCTATGCCAAATAAGGTTCTATATTAGGAGAGTTGTCTTAAATATTTGCATAATACTTACATTTAATTGGTTATTTATTTATTTTTTCCTGTGATGAAAAGTGTGTACAAGCTTTTTAATTCATACAATTTAATAAAAATAAAAAAATAAAAAAATTAATTTAAACAAAGTGAATTCTTTAAAACAAAATACATAAAATGATCCTATATGATGTGAGCCCTTACATGAAGCACCTGATAGAAATCTTTAAGGTTTTATATATAAAACCTTTTCTTCTGACGTACAGATGGTGGACAACCAGAATGAGACTTTTACCGCCGCCGTTCCCGCGGCGGCAAAATTGGGATGTGTATTTGCTGCCTTTTACCGCTGAGTGGCGCTGTAATCACAGACTTTGAAAAGTGTCAGTTTATTCTCTTTATGACGTAATCTGCCGCGGCAATAATCTGAGCTGAGGCCACAGATAAATTCAAGATAAATATTGTGGTTAAACGAATTCAAATTCATTAAATTTAAACAAAGTAGACACGTTAAAATTGTGTGCCCAGTTTTTCTATAATTTAGAAAGGCTATGTCAATAGGTTACTTGTCATTTACTTACGTAAAATTAAAACATTTTCAGGACTTGCAGTTACTAACCGATGTTAGTCGGTTTAAGCATTCTTTGTTATATTCAGGCTTACATGTTGTTATGATTATCAATTGAATTATTTAATAAATAATCAACCACAATGCCTATTACTGCCGCAGCAAAAATAAACCAGTCGAATTTCAAAAAAGATAGGCCTATTATGCTACAACAGAATTGGTTAACATTAACGAAAGCAAAATATGTAAAAATACATTTAAAACAAAATAAAACAAAACAAATTCGTGGCCGAATTCAAATCGGTTCAAATACCGAACAAACAGTAGTAGACCTAGGCTATTCAGACGATAGCTCTGTGGTCAATGCATTAACAATAGCCTCTCGGAGCTTCAAACGATCTGAGATCGAATCTCAGTGTAGCTGACAGTGTTTATGTTTTTCCGTTCTTGATGCTTAAATATGCATCTGTTTATTAAAGTCAATCATCTTGTTTAACAAACAGGTTTTCACGGTTGCTTGGGCTAAATACATGGCTGCAAAAAACCTGCAATATAAAAGCAGTGAACTTCATTGACAATTTCAATCTTTTCTGGAGTCAACGACAACTGTTTCATCGGGATGGCCATCACCCAAACAAACTTGGTTCAAGAGTGTTAAAGGACAATATCTACTTCTCCCTAAATCATCCTTCTGCGGTTTGTGCCAATCCACTCAATCTGAACGGCACACACACACCTGGACACAGTATGAATGACCACGGGACTTCACTTCAGCAGCAAAATGGACATGATAACACCACTCCGCCACAACAACCTCTGCTCACGGACACAATCTCAGCAGAGCCCTGCACACAGAGCTCACCACAGACAGCCATATCAGAACTGCTTGAAGATTCAGCACCCAAGGACGACTTCCTGGAAAACAGCCAGGGAAGCCAGGACAGCATATTACAGCCTCCTATAACACCAGAGCAACAGCCCCTTTCACCAGACACTTTCTCCCTCTCCCCTGCAACGCCACTACTGTGCTTCTCACAGAAAATGGAAGAACTGGTGCATGCTGGAACCAGACTATCCCACTCTTTTGCTGCAAGCCCCCAGATACCAACTAAAAAAAGACAGGCACCACTACCACCAAAGCCTGCGGGCCCAGCTCGCCCTCCCCCTCCTCCTGTGAGAGCTCTTCGGCCTCTGCCACAACGCCAGGGCCCACACCCTCCTCCATCTGCTCGAGGTGAACCAAAAACAACTGATACCAGCTCTCAGTGATATGTGTCGGGTCCCCGTTTTGATAACAGTAACTTTCTCAAATGTTTACAAAACAAGCGGGAACCCAGTGTGCCTGTATCTTTCTCTATTGCTGTTCTATTACAAGATAGAAAGTCTAAGGCCTTCAATAGCCGTACAGCAAACCCAACTAATCTGGTGCCTATTACACGTCAAACTAATATTGCTGTGGGGAAAAGTAAGTCTGTTAAGTTAGCTCTTTTAAACATTCGCTCACTTAAAAATAAATCACTTCTAGTCAACGACTTAATAACCACAAACAACCTGGATTTTATGCTTCTAAATGAAACCTGGCTAGAAGACAGCTTCAGTGCAACAATCCTCAATGAAGCAGCCCCTCCTAACTTTACTTTTATGAGTGTCTGCAGAGCTGTTAAGAGAGGTGGGGGTCTAGCTGCTCTTTTTAAAGATATCTATCAATGTAAGCAAATATCATTTGGGAATTACTTGTCTTTCGAATATCTGGGTATTGTGTTAAAAGGTGCTCCACGCATTTTACTTTTCATTATTTACAGGCCTCCAAAATACTCTCCAGCCTTTGCTGAGGACTTTACAGAACTGTTATCAACAATTACCTCAGAGTTTGACTGTTTTGCCATTGCTGGAGATTTTAACATCCATATAGATAATGCAGAAAACAATATGGCAAAAGAAATCAAAACTGTTTTAAAAACTTTTGATCTGACTCAGCATGTACATGGACCCACACACAATCGTGGACACACTTTAGATTTACTTATCAGTAAGGGTCTAAACATTTCATCGATTGTTATTAAGGATGTAGCACTGTCTGATCATTTCTGTATTTTCTTTGATATATTGATCTCTCCTGCCACTGAAGCTAGATCTGTGTCTGTCAAGAAGAGATGCTTAAATGAGAACACTAGTGTCCTATTTATGAAGGCTATATCCTTAACACCAAGCATATCTGCAGACTCTGTTGATTTTCTCCTTGATTCTTTTAACTCAAAAGTTAAAGGTGTAATTGATGATATTGCTCCTGTGAAAGTCAGGAAGAAGAGTGGCAGACAAAAGGCACCTTGGAGAAACTCAACAGCAGTGCAAAATATGAAAAGACAATGCAGAAAAGCAGAGCGCATGTGGCGGAAGACAAAACTTGTAGTCCATTATAACATCTACAAAGACAGCCTTCATGCTTTCAATATTGAACTAGGCAAAGCTAGACAGACTTTCTTCTCAAATATTATAAACAGCAATTTAAACAACACACGCACTCTTTTTGCTACTGTAGAGAGACTGACAAACCCCCCAAGCCAGATTCCCAGTGAAATGCTCTCAGACAGCAAGTGCCGTGAGTTTGCTTCTTTCTTCTCTGAGAAAATCAATAATATCAGAAAGGTGATCAGCACATCCTTGACTTGCGCTGGGGTCAGACAGATCAAACCACCTGAGAAAGTAGTTACTATGTCTGATTTCAAAGAAATTGATGGCAAAATTTTGGAAGAAACCGTACAGCACCTTAAAACATCAACCTGCGCTCTTGACACACTTCCCACATCATTTTTCAAAAGTGTGTTAAACAGTTTAGAAGCAGATCTTCTAGAAGTGGTAAATGCTTCACTTCTCTCTGGGAGTTTTCCAAACTCCCTGAAAACTGCAGTTGTCAAGCCCCTCCTGAAAAGAACAATCTGGATAAGACCATATTAAGCAACTATAGGCCGATCTCAAATCTTCCTTTCATAGGCAAGATCATTGAAAAAGTTGTCTTCAATCAGCTGAACAAATTCTTATGCTCGAATGGATACTTTGACAATTTTCAATCTGGTTTCCGACCGCACCACAGCACAGAGACAGCGCTCATAAAGATAATAAACGATATTCGCTTAAATACTGACTCAGGCAAATTATCAGTGCTGGTACTACTCGACCTCAGTGCTGCATTTGACACTGTCGATCACAACATACTTCTGGACAGGCTGGAAAACTGGGTGGGGCTTTCTGGGATAGTCCTAAAATGGTTCAGGTCATACTTAGATGGGAGAGGTTATTATGTGAGTATAGGAGACCATAAGTCTGAGTGGACATCCATGACATGCGGAGTCCCTCAAGGCTCAATTCTTGCGCCACTCCTGTTCAACCTGTATATGCTCCCAATGAGCCAAATAATGAGAAAGAACCAAATTGCTTACCACAGCTATGCAGACGACACACAGCTCTACTTAGCCCTATCGCCCAACGATTATAGCCCCATTGACTCCCTGTGCCAATGCATTGATGAAGTCAACAGTTGGATGTGTCAAAACTTTCTTCAGTTAAACAAAGACAAAACTGAAGTCATTGCGTTTGGAAACAAAGATGAAGTTCTCAAGGTGAACGCATACCTTCACTCTAGGGGTCAAGCAACCAAAAATCAAGTCAGGAATCTTGGTGTGACACTAGAGTCAGAGCTTAGTTTCAGTAGTCATGTCAAAGCAATAACTAAATCAGCATACTATCATCTGAAAAATATTGCAAGAATTAGATGCTTTGTTTCCAGACAAGACCTAGAGAAACTTGTGCATGCTTTCATCACCAGCAGGGTGGATTATTGTAATGGACTCCTCACTGGCCTTCCCAAAAAGACCATAAGACAGTTGCAGCTCATACAGAACGCTGCCGCCAGGATTCTGAGCAGAACCAGAAAATATGAACATATCACACCAGTCCTCAGGTCTTTACACTGGCTCCCAGTTAAATTTAGGATTGATTTTAAAGTATTATTACTGGTATATAAATCATTCAATGGCCTAGGACCTCAATACATTGCAGATATGCTCACTGAATATAAACCCAACAGATCACTCAGATCATTAGGATCATATCAGCTTGAAATACCAAGGGTTCACTCTAAGCATGGCGAGTCCGCTTTTAGCTATTATGCCAGCCGCAGCTGGAACAGCTTCCAGAGGAGATCAGATGTGCTCCTACTGTAGTCACATTCAAATCCAGACTCAAAACACATCTGTTTAACTATGCATTTACTGAATGAGCACTGTGCCAATGTTCGTCCGACTGTTTGTACTGTATTTTATTTTTTATTTTTCTAAACTGTTTTAATTATTTCTTCTATGTAAAGCACTTTGAATTGCCATTGTGTATGAAATGTGCTATATAAATAAACTTGCCTTGCCTTGCCTTGCCTTAATTATCAATTGTAGGCCTACATTACAACATAAATTTGCAACATTCCAGTTGTGCCGCTGCAAAGACGACACTGATGAATCTGATGAAGGAAGACTGTCAGCCGATTGCACCAGAAAATGAAGATGATGAAGCTCGTCTTTAATCTGCTAAATTATTTTTTTGTGTGTGTGTGAATCATTCACGAGATTGAGATGACTGACAGTGATACCCGGCCATAGCAACGGAAGACATTTTTCAAAACAGATCGAACAAATCAGAAAAATACTTTCAATACAGTATTACTTTCAATTAAAAAATAAACAATGAAAATGTAAAAGAAAAAGAAAATTAATTAAGTTTGAAAACCCATCGCACATTTCAAGGTATGAATAAAGTGTCGGGACAGTTTATTTATTTAAACAGGGTTGCATCGATAGAGTTTATTCCCTTTGTGATGCAAAATAAGAAACACAGAATCTTATTCTTGCAACATTTTAAATTTTTATTGTCAAAGAAATTGCAGCTAAATTAAAAAATTAAAACGGTACAAAACGAAAAAAATTCAAAGCAACATAAATTAAGAACAGGCATTTTTCTTTGCCTCTCTCGCGCTGGATATTTTTTTACTAAGTTTGGTCTCCCTCACTGCGCGCGGCGGGTCTTTCTCGAAATTAAGCATTAATAATACAGCTGATAATACTGTATATGTCGCTGTGTGTCATCCACACAAATCACGAAAGAAAAAACTGTAACAAATAGCTTTTGTTCCTTCAAAGATACAACATGCCTTGCTGAATTCACCTTACAATAAAACGAGGTGGGTCGCGAATTAAAGAGCTCTGTATCTGCTAAATTGAAATTGTGTGTGGAAAACCTTTAAATACAATCAATAAAACTACAATGGACTTTTGGAGATTTTGAGATTAATCCTTAAAAGAATGTTGCCTTTGCCTGCTCATCAGGCTGGCTCCGACACTCTCCATATGAAAGACGGAACATTAACACCTCTGTCCTGCACCCCCACGATAAAGCAATTGCCTTCTCCAAACCCCCCACAGGCTAGCTGAGTTTGCAAAACAAAACAAAGAGTTTGCCACTCGTCGTGGTGTGCCAAAACACTTAATTATAAACTTCAATATTTCATTCAAAACAATCTCAAAACGCTTTGTGACATTTTGAAAAGCCGTGGATGCATTACTGCCACTGGAACCATGAACGCAACAGAATACTGGTTCTGATTTTATTGTTTGTCGTTTAAACGTCATAGGCTATATATATATATATATATATATATATATATATATATATTAACAGAACTGCTTTTGAAATTACGATTGGAATTATTATAGGCTACAGAAGTAAAGTCATTGTATAATATTTGTTCCTTAGTGTAAAATGGAAATGCATGGTGATTTTATTTTGTAAATAGGCTATAAGCAAAAAACTATGTTTTAGAACTAGACAAATCTCTCTGCATCAACAATAGACTATAAAATGCATTAATAGGCTAATTTAAAAATATCAGTAGTCCAAGTTAGTTCGGGATTCGAACCCGTGTCATCTAAATGATCGTAACGTAAGTTCAACCACTCGGCCACCATTCACTCGTTGCGACATGGCCTAACGTTCCAGTGTGTGTTCGCTCAAACCAGCGAGAAGCGCTCTTCATTCAAATGAACGCGCCGCCGCGTTTGTCGAACACTAATTCAACATGCCAGAATAAAACCTGGCTTTAGAACAATGCATAGCGCCACTCGTCGTGGTGTGCCAAAAAATTTACAATAATTTAGTTTAATTTATTTCAGTGTTAATGTTTGAGTTAAAAAAATCCTCTACAAATTAAATTAACACAAAGTCGGCTATAAGAGTCCTTTATAGGCTACGTAAAAAAGCAAAGGGCTTACAGTCTTAACATTTAGGCTACTTTGCTTAAATTCGATACATTTATTTTCAGTAGGGCCTAATAAATTTGTAGGGATGTAATTTCAGTATGCTTTACCAACGCTATGTATTCAATTAAAGTTCCAAGAGGTCTGGTCTCTATATTTCCTTCCCAGCTGACACTAATATGCAAGTGCACAGCAAAATTCTATTAAAAAAAAAAAGTCTATAGGCCTACTATACTGTTGTAGCCATTAAATAATCTCATTTAGTATCATATTTGTTAAAATATTATAATGTTATTTTTTTCCATCTATGTTGAATATGAAAAGTGAACAGCACGAGTAAGATAGGATGCATTATATCGAGAAATGGATATGGAGTGGGTCAGACATGATTTTGACCACTTCATTAAGTTTTGGTTAGTAGAAAACCTTTCTTTTAAGTGAATTTCGTTTTCTATAAATTGTATCTTAATTTTAATCAATTTTTCATCAACCAATTGCCTGGATTTAAATAAGTAAGAGAAGCAAATATAACAGACACTAATCATGGAGGCGCCCGCGCGGTCACTTGCATTGCACGTCAGCTGGAGCGCATCTCATCCTCCTAACTTAACGAAACTCAGCGTATGCCTCACACAGACATGATAAATACATCAAATACACAAAGCTTGAAATGTCTTCAAACGAAATAATTCAAAACGAAAAGAAAAAGGCTACTCTCTGATTATGTCTTTATGTGCATTTCTCTCTAGGTGCGTTCACTACAAATATGGCGATCGTCAACTTCATCTTTGCAGTCGACACTGTCAGAAAACACTAGTTTATTGATAAAAATCAATGCACGCATCACCGGATTTACAAATACACATCTTGCTTGTTGCACGCACACATGTCGAAAAAAACGGAATAACATTATTATTAATAATACATCTTTTAGAATATTTGATTAAATGCTGATTGTTGCGCTTGTTCAATTTAATAAAATTAAAACTTTAATTGTGATAATTAAAATAATTGAAAATTAAATATTTAGTGGCCAAGTTTTGCTAATTTATTATATAGGCTATTATATGCCTATTGCCTATATTAAGTAGGTCATATTAAGACAAGGCATATATTAGTTATTTTAGCTGTTAGGAGAAAAATAAATCTAACGAAATCTAAAATCTAAATCTAATAAATCAAAAAAAAAAAAATCTAACGGCAGTTCAACATGCCAGAATAAAACCTGATTTTTGAACAATGCGTAACGCCACTCGGCCTGGTGTGCCAAAACACTACATTTTAAACTTCAATGTTTAATTCAAAACAATCTCAAAACGCGTTGTGACATTTTTTTAAAGCAGTAGCCTAGCCTATATAGATTAAGGGCATTGAAACCAGGATCTTAACTAAAACGCGTTCCGAGTAATCTCTCAAAAATTATGCCACACTACTCCATGTATTTTTTTTTTTTTAAGGACTGCTTTTGAAATCACTATAAATTACTATGCAATTGTATCGCTCACGAGAGCTCTTCATTTATCTAATTCCTCAATAGAATAGTAAAAATATTCCGCGTCATTGCTCCTAATATCGCCTCTATTTTTAACTTTTGATTCTATTTTTTCAGTTCTAAAATCTTTGGTTCTATTCTGTTGTAGCCTAATAGGCCTATTTATATATATGAAAAATATGCCTATTAGGCTTAGGGTTTTTTATTTAACCCACTTACATTTTAAAATGCGGCAATTGCTGCTGTTTTGCACAATGTCCCTTTGCGCCACCTGACGGTCATTTCGGGAACGACTTTGAAATGCGGCTGGTTTATTTTCGCCGCGGTGATTTCGCCGCGGCAGCTGGCGCGGCGGTAATAGGCATTTTGGTTGTCCACCATCTGTAGGTACATTAATGCTTATAGATATATCTAAAAAATAATGGGCTCAATAAATGTGGCTTATTTATGTTTTTGAAACATTTATTATAAACTTGTTACAGTGTAATTATACATTTAAGTACTGAGTAAAATTATTTAACATGTACTTACTAAAGTGTTACCAATTACTTATTTATAAATAATTACTTAGTAAACCCTGAATTTTCCCTGAAACTATATGCTGGTTAATAATAATGGTGCATGTGTGCATTTGTACATGTTACTTCCTGTTTTCGGGTTGCTATGAAAATATTTATGCTATGCTATTTTAAAGGAAGGGGGGGGGGGGGGGGGGGTATTGCTGTAATTTATAGCAATATCTTCAGTATTACTCAGAAGTCTAGTTTAAAATATAATTCTTTTGAAGTGATAGTGCTTTCTGTGACGTTATCTAGCGCAAGTGATAAATCCTGTTTGACATTTGTGCTGGCTACTGTAATACAGGCCGCCACCATACAGATTTTATCAGAGTTAATACTGGCTGCAGATAAAGTCCTAATTGTTGGTGATTTTAATATCCATGTAGATAATGAAAAAGACACATTGGGATTTGGCCTTTAAAGACATTCTGAACTCTATTGGAGTAAGACAACACGTGTCAGGACCTACTCATTGTCGTAATCATACTCTAGATCTAATCTTGTAACATGGAATCAATTTTAATGCCGTTGAAATTCTGCAGCAGAGCGATAACATGAATGAATGAATGAATGAATGAATGAAATCTTTATTTCGAATAATTAATTTAAATATAAAATAAAAAAAAGACAGCATTGCGACACAAATAAATAAACACAACCAACCAAATAGGTAGAAGCCCTAGGCTTATCAAGACCTACCCCTAGTAACTTCAACCAAATAGGTAGAAGCCCTAGGCTTATCAAGACCTACCCCTAGTAACTTCAACCAAATAGGTAGAAGCCCTAGGCTTATCAAGACCTACCCCTAGTAACTACCCAAACCAATTCACAATCAAACAAGATAAATCAAACATAATGTTTAAAAAAAAAAAAAAAAAAAAAAACTACTAAATTAAAATAATGCTTTATCTTAATATTAAGATAAAGAAAAAAAGCATAAACAAAAACCATTATCAAGCAGCATTTACAACCATAATGAATTATCATTCACCCTCTCCACTTCTGTACTTATCAAAAATAAAACTTTTGTACCTTTTTTTAAATTGCAACATATTAACACTTTGTTTGATCGAACTGCTCAGACCATTCCACAAAATCACCCCACAAATCGAAATACACATACTTTTGAGTTTTGTCTGAGTCTATGTTGACTCAAATTTAAATCCCCTCTCAAGTTATAACCCCCAACCCTTATCTGTAAATAACTGTTGTATGTTTCCAGGCAACTGTTTATTTATTGCTTTATAAATTAATTGAGCGGTCTTAAAGTTAACGAGATCATTAAACTTTAGAGTGTGCAATTTTAAATATAGTAAATTAGTATGCTCATGATATCCAACCTTATTTACTATCCTAATTGCTCTTTTTTGTATTGTGCTTAATGTTTGTAAGGTGGTTTTGTAGGTGTCGCCCCATACTTCAACACAATCATTTAAATAAGGCAACACAAGTGAACAATACAAAATAAAAAGTGCTTTTTTACTCAATACATGCCTTGCTTTTCCCATTACTCCAATACTCTGCGCTACTTTTGTTCTAACATATTTGATATGGGGTTTCCAACAAATTTTATTATCAAGAAATGTATTTTCATACACTCTTTCTATTTTAACATTATTAATCATAACTTTTACTTGTGTGTCGGTTTTACGATTACCAAACAGCATAAATTTGGTTTTATCTAGATTTAACGATAATTCCAACCATATTTTTAATTTATTAATTTCTGATGTGACCACCTCCAAAAGCTGCTTCAGATTTTCCCCTGAACAGAATATATTAGTATCATCAGCAAAAATCACGAATTTTAAGAGGTTAGTCACCCTACATATGTCAGTTATGTACATAATAAATAATTTTGGACCCAATATTGACCCCTGTGGTACTCCACAGGTGATACCCAAGCACTCCGATCTGTACTCCCCCATTTGAACAAATTGTAGTCTATTAGTTATGTAACTTTTCATCCAATCTAATGCAACTCCTCTGATACCATTCTTTTCCAGTTTATTGATTAACAAACCATGATCGATTGTATCGAAAGCTTTTTTTAAATCAATAAATACCCCCACTGCATATTGTTTGTTATCTATAGCACTGGTAATGTCTTCAATTAACTCCATTAATGCATTAGATCTGTTTGACCTAAATCCATACTGACTATCCACCAATAATTCATGCTTCTCAATAAAATGATCCAATCTAATTACATAAAAATTTTCTAATATTTTAGAGACCTGAGAGAGTAAAGACAATGGCCTATAATTCGTGAATTGATTTCTCTCTCCAGATTTATATAGTGGAATGATTTGAGCAATTTTCATATTACTTGGGAATACACCTGTTTTGAAAGACAAATTATAAATATGAGTTAACGGTTTAACAATTTGCACCAATGACATCCTTAATTAAAACCATATCAATATCATTCACGTCTGTTGACTTTTTATTCTTACAATTGTTAACAATTTCAATAATCTCAATTTCCTCAGCTGGTTTCAAAAACATAGAGTTAGGGTTACTGTCTAAATAATCCACTGCCTTCACTTCACCTTCAGTCTGTGGATTTTGAATTACATCGGCCAGCTTTGCTCCCACACTTACAAAGAAATGATTAAACCCACTGACCGCATCTTTCATGTTGCTTAAAGTCCTCTCATTATCTATAAAATACTGAGGGTATATTTTATTCATTGGTCCATTCCTTATAATAGTATTTAGCACTTTCCATATACCCTTGATATCATTTTTATTATCATTTAATATTTTATTATAATAATCTTTCTTACTTATCCTCATAATACTGGTTAATTTATTTTGATATCTTTTGTATTTATTATCATCTTCTTTAGTTCTGTGTTTTATAAATTCTTTATACAAGGTGTTCTTTTTTTTTTGCCAGCATTTTTGAATCCTTTTGTCATCCATGGTCTCTCTTTAAATGTGTGCTTTATGGTAAATTGTTTTAAAGGACAGTGTTCATCATATAATGATTTAAAAGTGGACAGAAATGTTGCGTATGCATTATTGGTATCAGTCTCATCATACAATTTTTTCCAATTATATGCAAGTAATTCGCTTCTGAGTGTATTTATTGATTCAACAGATCTGATTCTCCTGTAAACTAATCTCATTAACTTCCTTATACTTCACATGATCACAAACACACATCACAAAAACTGGCAAATGATCACTTATGTCATTTAGTAACAACCCACTCTTTAGACTATATTGTCCATTCGGTTTGTGAATATGTTGTCTATTAGAGTTGCACAGTGTGATGATATTCTGCTTGGTTTAGTTATAAGTGGGAAAAGACTCATGCTGAACATTAAATCGATAAATTCATCTGTCAGTTTATGCTTATTGGGATTTAAGAGATCTATATTAAAATCCCCACAAAAGAACACCGCTGTTTGATCATTCTTAGTAAATAGACTTTCCATACTGTTCATGAACATTTCGATATTTGAACCAGCGGCTCTGTATACACAGCTTACAATTACATTTTTCTTTTTTTCCAAATTAATTTCGACTGTTATTATCTCCATCACATCATCAATGTTAATTGTCATATTTTTCACAATTTTATATTTTAATCTTCTATCTACATACAATGCCACTCCACCTCCGTTGTTATTCTCTCTATTAACATAATTCAATTCATATCCATTCAACTCATAATCAACACCCTTCTCAGAAGTAAGCCAGGTCTCAGATATGGCTATCACCTGGGATGGGTTGTTTAAATGACTCAAGTATTCTTTGATGTTAAGAACATTTGCATATAAGCTTCTGCTATTAAAATGAATAATTGACAATCCATAATCAGATTTTACGTTCATGTTGAATTGATCATCAGAGTAATAACAACAGTTGTTGTTTATGTTGTTAAGAAAATTGTGTTCAGGGTCAAGATCTTGTTCAAAACCATGTAGATTATGATCAGTGAATTTGAAAGTTTTTAAGTTCCAACCTTCATTGTCACTCACATTTCCAGCTGTTGTTAAGTTTAAACAGTCAAGCTCGTCAAAAGAGTCCATAGCCATAAATTAATCCCCTTTCTAAGTCACATGTTCATGATTCACTGGTACTTGTCCAGCTCCTCAATGAATCTAAGAGACAGTACTCTTGCTTCCTCAGGTGACCCGTTAAGTTTAATGAACACCTTGCAGTTAGTTGTCCAGGTTGACTGGATTTTCCTCTGTTTCCTTAGGAAGCGTGCCCTTCTGGCTATATCTGCATTTTTTTTCATCAGGTGCTCGTTCACATAAACATCAGTCCCTCTAAGCTTTTTCCCTTGCCTGAGCAAAGTATTTTTGTTTTGTTTTTCTGTTCGTAAAGCGAATTATTATTATTGCAGGTTTGTCGTTCTTGTTTTTCCGGGGTAAAGCATGAGAAGCCTCAATATCGGTTTTGGATATTGATAAGCCTTAGCTGTGAAAAAAAGCAGTCACCTGTTGCTCCACGGAGTCCATGTCTGGATCGATGAGCTCCCCACTGCCTGTCGTTGTCACTGCCCTGG
The DNA here is from genome assembly GCF_951802725.1 of Rutilus rutilus. Lineage (NCBI taxonomy): Eukaryota > Metazoa > Chordata > Actinopteri > Cypriniformes > Leuciscidae > Rutilus > Rutilus rutilus. The sequence goes on from NC_140209.1 coordinate 75,602,611, forward strand.
CGTAAGAACGGGGCCTGGTCTCCAATCCGCAATGTCGTTCATGCAGGAATACTGCTCCATGTCGGCCACGCGGCACTCCAGGCTGGCGATCCGCTTGTCCTCCTCATTTTGTTTTTTCAGTTCTTTAATTTCGCTCATCAAATCAATGATCGCTTTCTGCTGCTTAGAGACAGTCGAGATCTCCTCAGACAGAAAATCAAGCTATTTATTTATCTCTTCGATCTCCTCGTTCTTCTTTGGAGGCATTTTGGTCGACTCTCTGTCCTTTGATTTCAGTTTGATGTTGCTTAGTCTCAGACCTCCAACAGTCCACTATTCACTGACCGTAGCTGTCACTCCCTCTACAACTACAACTACGACTTCATTGACATCTCAGATCATTATTTTTATCTCATGTATACTATCACTTCTGCCACTAAAGATTGCTTTATAAATAATCTTCCTGATCAGTTTCATCTCGTCAGCATCCCCGATAGCTTAGTTATTTTAGTTATTTAGCTTAAAATTATTGACTCTCTCTTTTCCAGCACTTTAGACACAGTTGCTCCGAAATAGTCCAAACACTGTGGTACAACGAGCACACTCGGGCCCTGAAGAGAGAAGCCAGAAAAATGGAGAGTAGCTGGAAGAAAACAAAATTAGACGTTTTTCGCATTTCGTGGAGAGAGAACACAATTGGGTACAGAAAGGCCTTAAAAACTGTTAGATCTGCTTACTTTTCAACACTTTTAGAAGAAAACACAACCCTACAGATGGTGGACAACCAGAATGCCTAATACCGCCGCGCCAGCCGCCGCGGCGAAATCACCGCGGCGAAAATAAACCAGCCGCATTTCAAAGTCGTTCCCGAAATGACCGCCAGGTGGCGCAAAGGGACATTGTGCAAAACAGCGGCAATTGCCGTATTTTAAAATGTAAGTGGGTTAAATATAAAACCCTAAGCCTAATAGGCATATTTTTCATATATATAAATAGTCCTATTAGGCTACAACAGAATAGAACCAAAGATAGAATCAATTTTAGAACTGAAAAAATAGAATCAAAAGTTAAAAATAGAGACGATATTAGGAGCAATGACGCGGAATATTTTTACTATTCTATTGAGGAATTAGATAAATGAAGAGCTCTCGTGAGCGATACAATTGCATAGTAATTTATAGTGATTTCAAAAGCAGTCCTTTAAAAAAAAATACATGGAGTAGTGTGGCATAATTTTTGAGAGATTACTCAGAACGCGTTTTAGTTAAGATCCTGGTTTCAATGCCCTTAATGTATATAGGCTAGGCTACTGCTTTAAAAAAATGTCACAACGCGTTTTGAGATTGTTTTGAATTAAACATTGAAGTTTAAAATGTAGTTTTTTGGCACACCAGGCCGAGTGGCGTTACGCATTGTTCAAAAATCAGGTTTTATTCTGGCATGTTGAATTGTTAGATTTTTTTTTTTAGATTTATTAGATTTAGATTTTAGATTTCGTTAGATTTTTTTTTTCTTCTCATAACAGCTAAAATAACTAATATATGCCTTGTCTTAATATGACCTACTTAATATAGGCAATATATAGGCATATAATAGCCTATATAATAAATTAGCAAAACTTGGCCACTAAATATTTAATTTTCAATTATTTTAATTATCACAATTAAAGTTTTAATTTTATTAAATTGAACAAGTGCAACAATCAGCATTTAATCAAATATTCTAAAAGATGTATTATTAATAATGTTATTTCAACATAATATTTCGTTTTTTCGACATAATGTGTGCGTGCAACAAGCAAGATGTGTATTTGTAAATCCGGTGATGCGTGCATTGATTTTTATCAATAAACTAGTGTTTTCTGACAGTGTCGACTGCAAAGATGAAGTTGACGATCGCCATATTTGTAGTGAACGCACCTAGAGAGAAATGCACATAAAGACATAATCAGAGAGTAGCCTTTCTCTTTTCGTTTTGAATTATTTCGTTTGAAGACATTTCAAGCTTTGTGTATTTGATGTATTTATCATGTCTGTGTGAGGCATACGCTGAGTTTCGTTAAGTTAGGATGAGATGCGCTCCAGCTGACGTGCAATGCAAGTGACCGCGCGGGCGCCTGATGAGTGTCTGTTATATTTGCTTCTCTTACTTATTTAAATCCAGGCAATTGGTTGATGAAAAATTGATTCAAATTAAGATACAATTTATAGAAAACGAAATTCACTTTAAAGAAAGGTTTTCTACTAAACAAAACTTAATGAAGTGGTCAAAATCATGTCTGACCCACTCCATATCCATCTCTCGATATAATGCATCCTATCTTACTCATGCTGTTCACTTTTCATATTCAACATAGATGGAAAAAAATAACATTATAATATTTTAACAAATATGATACTAAATGAGATTATATAATGGCTACAACAGTATAGTAGGCCTATAGACTTTTTTTTTTAGAATAGATTTTTGCTGTGCACTTGCATATTAGTGTCAGCTGGGAAGGAAATATAGAGACCAGACCTCTTGGAACTTTAATTGAATACATAGCGTTGGTAAAGCATATATACTGAAATTACATCCCTACAAATTTATTAGGCCCTACTGAAAATAAATGTATCGAATTTAAGCAAAGTAGCCTAAAAGACTGTAAGCCCTTTGCTTTTTTATGTAGCCTATAAAGGACTCTTATAGCCGACTTTGTGTTAATTTAATTTGTAGAGGATTTTTTTAACTCAAACATTAACACTGAAATAAATGAAACTAAATTATTGTAAATTTTTTTGGCACACCACGACGAGTGGCGCTATGCATTGTTCTAAAGCCAGGTTTTATTCTGGCATGTTGAATTAGTGTTCGACAAACGCGGCGGCGCGTTCATTTGAATGAAGAGCGCTTCTCGCTGGTTTGAGCGAACACACACTGGAACGTTAGGCCATGTCGCAACGAGTGAATCGTGGCCGAGTGGTTGAACTTACGTTACGATCATTTAGATGACACGGGTTCGAATCCCGAACTAACTTGGACTACTGATATTTTTATATTAGCCTATTAATGCATTTTATAGTCTATTGTTGATGCAGAGAGATTTGTCTAGTTCTAAAACATAGTTTTTTTGCTTATAGCCTATTTACAAAATAAAATCACCATGCATTTCCATTTTACACTAATGAGGAACAAATATTATACAATGACTTTACTTCTGTAGCCTATAATAATTCCAATCGTAATTTCAAAAGCAGTTCTGTTAAAAAAAAATTATATATATATATATATATGACGTTTAAACGACAAACAATAAAATCAGAACCAGTATTCTGTTGCATTCATGGTTTCAGTGGCAGTAATGCATCCACGGCTTTTCAAAATGTCACAAAGCGTTTTGAGATTGTTTTGAATGAAATATTGAAGTTTATAATTAAGTGTTTTGGCACACCACGACGAGTGGCAAACTCTTTGTTTTGTTTTGCAAACTCAGTTAGCCTGTGGGGGGTTTGGAGAAGGCAATAGTTGCTTTATCGTGGGGGTGCAGGACAGAGGTGTTAATGATGAGCAGGCAAAGGCTAAATTCTTTTAAGGATTAATCTCAAAATCTCCAAAAGTCCAGAGCCTATGTACAGTAGGCCCTATATCTTATTAAATTATATATTGTAGTTTTATTGATTGTATTTAAAGGTTTTCCACACACAATTTCAATTTAGCAGATACAGAGCTCTTTAATTCGCGACCCACCTCGTTTTATTGTAAGGTGAATTCAGCAAGGCATGTTGTATCTTTGAAGGAACAAAAGCTATTTGTTACAGTTTTTTCTTTCGTGATTTGTGTGGATGACACACAGCGACATATACAGTATTATCAGCTGTATGGTGTTTTTTACGCTGAAATGCTTCATTTCGAGAAAGACCCGCCGCGCGCAGTGAGGGAGACCAAACTTACTAAAAAAATATCCAGCGCGAGAGAGGCAAAGAAAAACGCCTGTTCTTAATTTATGTTGCTTTTAACTTTTTTCGTTTTGTACCGTTTTATTTTTTTAATTTAGCTGCCATTTCTTTGACAATAAATTTAAAATGTTTCTTATTTTGCATCACAAAGGGAATAAACTCTATCGATGCAACCCTGTTTAAATAAATAAACTGTCCCGACACTTTATTCATACCTTGAAATGTGCGATGGGTTTTCAAACTTAATTAATTTTCTTTTTCTTTTACATTTTCATTGTTTATTTTTTAATTGAAAGTAATACTGTATTGAAAGTATTTTTATGATTTGTTCGATCTGTTTTGAAAAATGTCTTCCGTTGCTATGGCCGGGTATCACTGTCAGTCATCTCAATCTCGTGAATGATTCACACACAAAAAAACATTTTTTAGCAGATTAAAGACGAGCTTCATCATCTTCATTTTCTGGTGCAATTGGCTGACAGTCTTCCTTCATCAGATGTGTCGTCTTTGCAGCGGCACAACATGTTGCAAATTTATGTTGGAATGTACAATTGATAATTAAACAAGACGATTGACTTTAATAAACAGATGCATATTTAAGCATCAAGAACGGAAAAACATAAACACTGTCGGCTACACTGAGATTCGATCTCAGATCGTCTGAAGCTCCTATACCGTCTATTGTTAATGCATTGACCACAGAGCTATCGTCTGAATAGCCTAGGTTAACTACTGTGTGTTCGGGATTTGAATCGATTTGAATTCAGCCACGAATTTGTTTTGTTTTATTTTGTTTTAAATGTATTTTTACATATTTTGCTTTCGTTAATGTTAACCAATTCTGTTGTAGCATAATAGGCTTACATTTTTTCCCTAAAAGTTTGTTTTATTCTCTGCTTTGTTTGTTTATATTTTTACATATTCAATCAGTCTCATTTTTGTTCAAATAATGAAAAAAGTTTTTTTTGTTTTGTTTTTTTACAAGATCTTGCGCCATGTTTCTTTTTTTGTCAATTTTTTTTTTATTTTAAATAAACAGATAGGAAACTTACCTTTTAAAATGCCGCAGTTGCTGCTGTTTTGCCCTGTCACTTGCGCCACCCGGTATAGCCTAGTCATTTCGCGAACGACTTTGAAATTCGACTGGTTTATTTTTGCTGCGGCAGTAATAGGCATTGTGGGGTTGATTATTTATTAAATAATTCAATTGATAATCATAACAACATGTAAGCCTATTTAATTCTGAATATAACAAAGAATGCTTAAACCGACTAACATCGGTTAGTAACTGCAAGTCCTGAAAATGTTTTAATTTTACGTAAGTAAATGACAAGTAGGCTAACCTATTGACATAGCCTTTCTAAATTATAGAAAAACTGGGCACACAATTTTAACGTGTCTACTTTGTTTAAATTTAATGAATTTGAATTCGTTTAACCACAATATTTATCTTGAATTTATCTATGGCCTCTCAGCTCAGATTACTGCCGCGGCAGATTACGTCATAAAGAGAATAAACTGACACTTTTCAAAGTCTGTGATTACAGCGCCACTCAGCGGTAAAAGGCAGCAAATACACATCCCAATTTAAAAGTCTCATTCTGGTTGTCCACCATCTGTAGGTATCTATTTGAAACAATGGCTAAATTAATGAAAAACAAAGCTTCAACACCGTACATTTCCAAACAGCACAACAGTAATGACTTTATGAACTTCTTTACTTATGTCGTGGCCAATTCACGATCTTTGGTTCAGGTCTTCAATGTCTGGTTCAGGTCTCAGAAGAAATCTTTCAGAGTCGAAGTTTCAGGTCCCAGAAGAATAAACTTTATTGAGCAGTTCAACAAAGTGAGATGTCAGCTTCACATCTGATCTTACAATGGTTTACACTTGGGTCTTATACCTTTTTCTCATCACTTGGTGTCCAATTAGTGTTCATATAGTTATCTTTTTCTTTTTGCTCCTCCTCGTCACTTCGCCACGATTAGAAACACCTGCATTAATGTCTAATTTCTATTGGTGGCCATACTTGCGCATGCGCCTTATTAAATATGACTTCATATATGGCTTTTTGGGTACTTTTCCACTCTTATCCCCGTACAACCTTTTACCCAGTTTTTATCCTGTCCTCACACAACCTTTCCCAGTTTTGTCCTCACATACACTTTTGACATGTTCTGTGTTTCCCATCATTTTGTCCCCTTTTGATCTGTTCTCTCTGTTCCCATAATTGTAGGCCTCCTATTCTCCTAGGCCTAGTTTTCACTTAAAATTACAGCATTTATTTGGGCCCATGTATGAGACAGATGAAATTCTCCAATACATCCCCCCTTTGGGACTAATTCTAGTCCCACCTTCAACTATTACTTCCCAGAATGTATCTTCATGAGTAGGTCACTCTTCTTTCTTAACCTATTCAATATGGCCAATATAGACCATCCATCTTTTACCAATAGACCTCATCACCAAGGTACACCCTGGAGGAAGAATGAGACCAAACATCTCCACCCCCACTTGGCTACAGTGGAGTAAAAGATCTCACCCTCCTATCAAATCATCATTTTAAGGGATGTGTTATTTCAAACATCAAACTTCTCAATACTTTCAACCCATCTTGTTGTATAAACTTGGAGTCTAGTATCTATCCATCGGTGCCAGAGGAACTGCGCAGGCGCTTCCGGTGGCCTGGAGTGCTATCTGGGTTGCTCCATCGTTGCCAGAGGTGCCCTGGTCCTGCCTAGGGCGCTATCTGGTGTTGGAGCAGACAGCGGGTTTTTAAACCACCAGTTGAGTCAGCTCTTGTTTCTTCAACAGTCGATGACCGCGCTTGCAAATAAATAGTTCCTTTTTTGCACCATAACTATATACATGTTCCAATGGCCTAATGCACGTAATTTTTGTCTTCTAACTTGTTACAGGATATATTCAAAATGTAAAAGTAAAAAAGTGAATAAAGTGATTATTAGTAATAAAAACATTCTTATCTTTTTCCCTTTATGTCTGGTTGCATTACCTCGTACCACGGGCAATGACCTGCTTTAAACCTTCTATCGTCCCCTCTCATGCACAAATTATAAAAGTGAACAGTTGGTGTGATTATAGGTAAAAACATTCTCAATGGGATTATATAGGCATAATATTCAGGAAGATTATATGAGTAAAATATTTTCAGGAAAAGGGCCCTTATGAAAAGAATAAAGAAATACAGAAAACCCCTCTAAGTAACTCCCTACTCTACCCATACTCTAATTAGTCTATCTATTTTACCCAAAAATAAAATGCACAGTGGGGCTATCTCCCTCTCTTACCAAAAACAGAGTCATACATTTATTAAAAGTAATGAGGTACCCTTATTCCTTACTCTTCCATCCAGACCCTTACAGAAAGTCATCCAGCTCATCCATGCCTGGGCCAATTGAATGCACTCTTAAGTTGGTGCATCCAGTGTCAACTCCTGATTGTCCTACTAACACATTGATCATTTGCTTGGCAGCTGCATTGGCTAGCATGGATCTGAGGAAAGGCACAACACAACAGAACAATAAAAGAAAAACGACAACACCCACGGCTATTATTATCCCGGATCCAAACACAGAATCAAACCAGTTTCCCAGTTTTCTGTCTCTCCCCGCATTGTCAGTGGCCTCTTGTCTCAGGTCCTTCAGCTTCTTCATGGCCCTAGTAAAAGCTCAATCAGAGGCTGTATTATTTGGAATAAAGGTGCAACAGTCAATTCCAAACATCACACATACAGTACCCCTCCTTTTTCTGCCAGTAGCCAATTCAGAGCTTGTCTGTTTTGCCATGTCATTTTGCTGGTGTATTTTAGCTGATGGCCTAAGGCAGTGGTTCCCAATTCCAGTCCTCGTGACCCACTGCTCTGCACATTTTGTATGTCTCCCTTATTTAACACACCTGAACCAGATCACCAGCTCACCAGCTCATTAGGAGAGACTCCATGAACTGAACTGAGTGTGTCAGATAAGAGAGACCTACAAAATGTGCAGAGCAGTGGGTCACGAGGACTGGAATTGGGAACCACTGGCCTAAGGCATCCATTGCTTGATCTTAGTCTTAATTGTTCTGTTGATTGTCAGAGCTAATCTGAGATGGTATGCCAAATCTTGGGATGACTTCTTTGGTTAGATTTTTTATCAGTTTCTGCTCCTTATGACCCATCTGCTAAATCTATCTATGAAAACTGTATCTGTATCTTTTTCCTATTACTGATTTTATCATGTCCTCATAATCCATCACTAGATGTTTGAAGGGTCCTTCTGAAACTGGGATAGAGCCTATTGGACTTGCTGTTCCTTTTCTGACATTATTTTGTGAATCTTTGTCTTTTTTATTTTTCTAATTTTATTTTTCTAATAATCTCCCCCCTTGCGCAATGGTCAAAACCATGCGCATCTGAAATTAAAATAGTAAAAAGGGTTTCTAGTGTAATTATTTGTCTTTTAATACCTCATTTGTCCAATAGTCTGAAGTTGAGGGTTTTGCTTATGCCTTCTTGACTAATGATAGACTTCATTTTATATTCAATTATCTATTCTAAATTCCAAGGTGCGAATACAACCAATTCTAAATTGGTAACACAACTCTGATGACAAAAGCTACTGGATGTAGGCAATGTGGCATTCCCCACGTGACTGTCTAAATGTTTTGAATAACACAGCTGGTCGATATCAGTTGCCATTTGATTGTGTTAACCACTGCTGTCATAAACCCCACATTTTCAATATCTAATACATTAAAATTTCTGGAAGGTTGGGACATGCTGTCGTTTGAAAGAACCATTATCAATTTCTCTTATCTGATTTGTCATTCATCTGTTAATTTAATTTCTCTTCATAATCTTTTCTTCTGTTGCTTATGAGATGCTCTTTTAAATGACTGGAGATTTTAGTATAATCTCGAATTCATAACCAACAATATCAACATCGTGCAATCCCTGGTAATGACAGCACTTGTGACATCACGTGTTTGTAATTTATGTAGTCACTATTTTTATTTCTAAACCTAAAATAAAAAAAATATTAACTATTGACCAAGATGGAGTGACCAGCACCATAGCTCTATCATCCACATCTTTTGTTGTTGAACATATTGTAACAGACAAGTCTGTTACAAAGTCATTTTACTGCAGTCTTTCTTCCACACCACTAGGGGTGCTATTGTGCCTGAATATTCTCTTAAGTAAAGGGGGGTTTGTAGAGGAAGAGAGTAGTAAAGCAGCAGTAGAAAGCATGGCTTAACTGCATTTGTGCTATGTCCTGGTTGGGAAATGTTACATTTCAAGCTCAACTTAAAGTAAGGATTTGTTTTTTTTTCCTGATATTTAAATAGCATGCCTTGATGATGATATTGTTGATGTTTATTGCTAAGAAGTTTGATACAGTTTATCTTGTATGTATTTTAGAAGGACTCTTTATCAGTGACTTTAACCCTCCATGATGCACTTTAAATATGGATTTAAAGTCCAGAGGAATGTAAGCTTGGGAATTTGGCTTACTCATGACTGCTCCTGATTTGGAAGAGTCTGATGCATGAGAACTGTTGTCTTTTGGAGTAAATTCATCGCAGATGGTTGGATTATTCATCTACTAAAGGACTGCTTCAACCTTGGACATTGTTTGATGAACTATGCCTTGTCTGATACAAGGCTTACACAGACTGATTTTCACCTTATTGAATTGTGCAACCTATTGATCATTTCTTGTGTAGCTGCTTTTCTTGTATTTGTTTTTTTGTTGTTGTTGACAATTATTTTTTATTTGCATAAGGATATAAAAAAGATAAAAAAGGAATATATTGTTTTGTCATTCGGGGAGCATCTTTCTTTCTTTCTTTCTTGAGTAAATATTAGGTAAACTGAATCCCCCTTTATTGCGTTATATAACTTTGTTTTGCATTAAAAGATACGAGACGGTTATAATATTATGTCCTCTTTTTTCCTGATAGAGATCTCAGTATCACTCAAGCTTATATCAGCTCTGTCTTGAAAGCAGAGCCCAAAAACTCTCTATTCAATGGACAACATCATCAGTTATCTAATTATGCATTTACCCCTAGTTGGTTAATGCAATAGTCCCTCACTATGATAAGTCCAGTGTCAATTGTAGTTAATTACTGCAAACACTTACCCTGCCTTTTTTTTTTTTTTTTGCTTACAGCTGGACTAATGTCTACTGAAAGAAAGCAAATAGAGAGTGTCAGCTTCACAGAATATAGAGAACTGCTGTTGGACCAGTGAATAATCAAAATACAATTAATATGGCCAATCAATGAAATTTGAAGCGATCTCTGTAGTGATCACTGAAAACGCATCACCTGTGCTCACTTAGTAAAGGATGAAGTCCTTCTGCTTGGACCAGCGGATCAGTTGAACTGGTTGGGCTGCTGTCTGAGTGTTCCCCTCCTCATCCGATGCATTTGATCTGTCAGTCTTTGTTGGCATTCAAGGGTCTGGTGTCATGTTGGGACATCGTGGTTTGACTCTGGATGCTGTTGTCTCTCTGTCTCTCCTCAGTCTGGCTTTTGGCCAAGCCATGGAGGAGGCAATTTTGCATAATAGATGTTTTTCTTGGTTGTTTCTGCATCAACACAGTCTTTGTCCATACCAACCCCTCAGAAGTTTCAGCTTCCTCTTCCAGAGGAGATGAAGGGTCACCAACCAAACGCCTCTTCTTTTCTATGCAGCCGTGTCCTTATGTTTCTTGCTCTCACTTGTTGCACAGTCCAGTTGCTGTTGTTCATGTTGAGGCAGCCGTCCCAAAAGCTGTCTGGTGTCATCTGGAAATTGAACACTCAGAGATCCGTGTTAATCAAATTCATCCTTTATAAATTCTGCAACCATCTCTTTCAATTGTCCCTTAATTTCAGAAGCATCATCTGGTTGATAACAGCAGTTTCCCCATGCAAGTTTAATAAAGCAAGTTCTTCTTTGCAGAATGCAGAAAATAGCAGCCTTTCAGTCTAAATTGCCTTATTTTCAGTCACATATATAATATTTTTATCACTCTGTATATCGATCTCTACTCTCTCAAGCATTTTAGAATTAAATCAATGAGTCTCATTACTGTGAAATGTGTATAATACAGTATGGCTGTTAAAAAGTGTCTGTTTAGCTTGGTCACCCAATCCTGCTCATTCAACACAATGCACAAGTTATTTTAAGTAACGCCATCCAAAGATCTCAATTTCTGCAATGGCTCAAATTTAAAACTGTCTCCCAGGGACAACAAGATGCAAACATCATAGGCTACGTCTTTATATAACCGGTCAGTCATACCCACATCTAGCATGTCTCTCGCTATATAAATATTTTATCTCTAAATGTCAGATATTTCTATAAACCTTTTTATCAATTATTTGATTTTCCCCTCGGACTACACAAACCACTTATATGAAGGAGAAAACTCCAGTGTTTTTGATGGCCACCAGTTTGCGCAGTCCTCCATATCAATCCCTGTTACGCCTGCTTATTAATTTAATTCCCCCATAGACCGGTCAACTAACCTTTAAGCAATTTTTATATTTTCTTTCAGGTTAATTTCTTAGCAATTATTTTATTGGTGGTTTCTTGGTATTTGTGAAATTAGTCTACTTTTAATTCTGACTGGATTAGCAGATTTCACCAATATTACTTGATCTCTTAGTAAACTGTTTTGAATACCTTTTTATTTATTTATTTTTTACGAATGTTTCAGTGTCTCTGCACACAGCCACATCTAATGTTCCCTCAGCTGGTCATTTTGTTTTTAGGCTTCTTTCCCCATTTTTGGAGGGTTGTCGTATGGTATCTCTGCAAAATTAATATTTTGATCTTGATATCTCTACAAGGTGTTGATGCCATTATAATCTTAATTATTATCGGTGTGTTTCACTCATTTTTAGTGCACCTTACTAACCCCAGCTTGCATCTATTCTTAACTAGTTCTCAGCAAGATGGTCAGACATTTATTAAGATATCTGATTAGTCTTTCTCAGGTATTTCAGAAATGCAGTTCCTCTATTACAGGTCCACTGGTGGGGATGACAGTTACAAATAAAATCTCTCAATGTGTTGTTCAAAGTGTATGTTGGAAATGGTTTCTCACTTTCTGGTTTACGTATATGCTAGTCAGAACTATAAGGAAAGGTGAACTCTTTTTCCCTGTCTCCCCCCTTTCCTTCCTCACACACACACACACACACACACACACACACACACACACATGCAGTCTCACTTTCTTCTTGCAGCCCCTTTCTATCTCTGTCCGAGGCATCCCCTCCTTTCTGCCTCTCTTTCTCATATCACAGTCACCATTTACTTTTGCTATATGAGAGAGAAAGTGTTCTTTCATGATTCTAGTTTCTCTTTATAAATTAATATCGTTCTTTTTCAAACAGTCCTAATCTGTGCATTTTACGCGCACACAAACACACTTTTACTTATTTTTTTCTTGCAACAATGAAGAGGCAAAGCCAAATTATTTCTAATTAATTATTTTTTGTTTAACCTGTTAACCGTTGCCAGTGCGTCGGCGCACTGAAGCGTTATTTATTTATTTAATTCAAAATTACTATCAGATTTAATGTTATACCTTGACAAACTATACATAATTAAAAAGATATAATACTCAAGTTTCAGTATTTGACCACTATTGTATTCTGAGAAACTCATAGTGACAGTTATGTCTTAATTTGTGTCAGGAGTTATGAAATGAAAAAATGAGTCGATACCTTTAATATGAATTATGCGCGTCAGCCGCTTTCATTCATAAAAAACTCCGTGCTGTCGTCATGACAGCGATACACAAAACAACGTCCCTCAGGGCTTTAGCTCAAAACTGTGCAGATTTGGAGAAATATTGATAGATTCTCATAGATTTACATCATATTTCTATAGACAGGAATAATATTTATTGAATTTATACCCAAATGCGTCGATGTAATCTTTATGAGCATTTGGTATTCCGATACTGTGTTTTTTAATTCATACCAATAGCCTGAGGGCGCTACATGCACAATAATAGTCCATATATGGAACATGAAGAAGAGCCATGACCATGTGACATTCCAGGACGTCACTGATACACACAAAGCTACAGAGATCGCGCTGTAACATGCAGATACAGATGTTTTGAAGACAATAAACATGATTGCACTGATATTTGAGTTACCTGTGTTTTTCAAGCCATGCCAGGTATTTTCATAATAATAGATTATATTTATAATGTAATGCTAATCTATATAGACTATCATTGTGCAGAACACTATCCAATAGTATATTTTCTGTCTGATTTTTTTATCTGAAGCCAAATTAGATCACAGAAGATTATTTAAAATACTCAACGTGCGTTAAAAAGTAAGTTTAGAGCACAAACATGGTTTTAATCTCATAAATTGTCGTGTATTGATGGTGTGCTAAGCTAACATGCTAGCTAGCCCTAGGTGCACCTGCTACCTAGAAGTTATACTTTTATTATTTTTTGAATGCTACCTGAAATGTGTCTTTATTCAAGAAATGCATTTGATACAGTTTAAAATGTGTGGTAAACTTTGAGAAAAGAAATTAGGGACTGAAACCCTATGAATAGCCTGTGAATAGCCAGTCGTTAGTAGCTATAATGCAGACAAAAGAAATGCATATTTCGAGCCATAACCAGACTGGAGAGGTGTGAATGTGTGCAGGGGGAGACTGAGACTGAATGGGGATCGTCTGCACCACAAAACAATAGAGATAATATACTGGATAGATGGTTAGAAGATGACAATAAACATCAGTAGCATTTTAGCGTCAAATCAAAATAAAGTCATTTGACATGGTCTTGAAAAACATTTAACTAAATACAGAGTTTTGGACTTATTATCTTCAGATTTTAAACATAGAATGTTTAGACATATGGCTTTAGCTGTAGTGCATTTCTAGATTGCTCCAGTGCCAACTTCAATTTTATTTTCATGAGGATGTTTCATAAAAATTAATTTCTAATAATTTTACAAAACTTTGAAGCTATTTATAACAATTTTTGTCATTATGACAATAATTAATTCTACATTTACAATAAACTGCCAGGTGTCAGCTTTCAAATGAGATCATACTTGTGCTTTTAATGCAAAGGGTTCATGAACTGTATCTGTTTCAGTTTGGGTATGTCATTTCTGGGGATTTTTCAAAAGTGGGGTTGCAGCTTAACAGGTTAAGATTTGTCTCCCCGTTTCCTCTCCTGCCCCTCCTATTTGTCCATTGTTGCAACATTCTCAGTTGTTACTGACTGCTCTTTTTTGACAACTGACTGCACTTCTGTCTTTTTCATGACTTTCTACCAACATATGACTGGTATGGTTGGGGTTGCTCCTCAAAACTACCACTACCACCAGTTTTTCCAGTATCCACTTATCTACCTGTGCTGGTCTGATTTCTCCTCCCTGTCCGACTTTAATGATTGTGTCACTTTCCCACTTTTCTGGCTTTGAGCTCACTACCATATACATGTTCCTCAAAATCATGGCTCGACAAAACCAACTTCGTGGAATATTTCTTGTTCTTTGATACTTATATCTTTGTACTCTTTTTTCACTAATTTGCTTTTCACCATCCATCCAATTTTAATAATTTTATTCCTCCATTTTATAATTCTTAAATTATTTTCTAAATCAAACCCTCTGCTCAGTTTTTGCTAAATTTGAGCTTTCACTTGTAGTTCTATATAATATAAATGTATGGCTAGTTAAGTGCCTTTTTGGCAACACGCCCAGAATGGATTGGGAGTATGCCCAGACTGAGCTGGCAGTACGCCCAGACCGGACAGCCGGTACCCCCTCCTCTCTGCTCCTTAAGATTCTCCTATAGTATAATATAATAATGATCTTATATCTCCTAATCACTTTTAGTTTAAATCACTTGTTCTATAAAAATTCACTAATAATTCTCACTCGAATCAGTGCACTCCTTACATATATATATTTAATATCCTCTCTCTACGCGCTCTCTGCACTCAGTGCACTCTTTACATATTTATTTAATATCCTCTCTCTCTGCACTTCTTACGCCACATGCACTTCTTGTGTAAATTACTCACACACTCACACTACGCATGCGCTTTCTCCCTAGGACCTGAAACCTAGACTCTTCCTCTTTTTTAATTTATTTTATCCTTTTCAGGTTCTTTTGATGGAGGAGTATTTAAAATAATTACCAACCATGGTGATAGCTTACCAGCAGTGACCCCACAAAACAAAAATATAAGCAAAAACTGCTTACCTTAATTATTATTATTTTTTGGCCGGCCTTTTGTTTTGTGTGGTCTCCGCCAGGGACTACACCACGGCTGCTTGACCTCCTTCCATCCTCCTGGCTGGCGCTCGCCAATTATGTCGTGGCCAATTCACGATCTTTGGTTCAGGTCTTCAATGTCTGGTTCAGGTCTCAGAAGAAATCTTTCAGAGTCGAAGTTTCAGGTCCCAGAAGAATAAACTTTATTGAGCAGTTCAACAAAGTGAGATGTCAGCTTCACATCTGATTTTACAATGGTTTACACTTGGGTCTTATACCTTTTTCTCATCACTTGGTGTCCAATTAGTGTTCATATAGTTATCTTTTTCTTTTTGCTCCTCCTCGTCACTTCGCCACGATTAGAAACACCTGCATTAATGTCTAATTTCTTATTGGTGGCCATACTTGCGCATGCGCCTTATTAAATATGACTTCATATATGTTTTTTTGGGTACTTTTCTACTCTTATCCCCGTACAACCTTTTACCCAGTTTTTATCCTGTCCTCACACAACCTTTCCCAGTTTTGTCCTCACATACACTTTTGACATGTTCTGTGTTTCCCATCATTTTGTCCCCTTTTGACCTGTTCTCTCTGTTCCCATAATTGTAGGCCTCCTATACTCCTAGGCCTAGTTTTCACTTAAAATTACAGCATTTATTTGGGCCCATGTATGAGACAGATGAAATTCTCCAATACTTACAAGATTGATAATATCAGAGAGAAAATTATAACTCCAACCGTCTACTAAAGTATCGCATCAGGCAGTGTATTGTAGTCTCCTTGAGGAAAAATTTGATTCATTCATTGCAATAGGAGAGGTCATCTAAACCAACAACATGTATGTTAGACCCTATATCGACTAAGCTATTAAAAGAGATGCTTCCAGAGGTCACAGATCCTCTTCTTAATATCATTAATTCATCTTTGTCATTAGGATACATACCAAAAACTTTTAAGCTGGCTATGATTATACCACTTGTTAAAAAAACTGCAACTTGATCCTACAGAATTAGTCAATTGCAGGCCGATCTCGAATCTACCTTTTCTGTCAAAGATACTAGAAAAGGCAGTATCCTCACAACTATGTTTCTTTTTAGAAAGAAATGGTATCTGCGAGGATTTCCAGTCAGGATTTAGACCCTACCATAGTACTGAGACAGCTTTCATTAAAGTCACAAATGATTTGCTCTTATCATATGATCATGATTGTTTCTCTCTATTAGTGTTACTCGATCTTGGTGCTGCATTTGATACTACTGACCACAATATTCTTTTGAAAAGACTCGAAAATGATGTTGGCATTAGTGGAATTGCACTAGCATGGTTTAAATCATACTTATCTGACCGTTATCAGTTTGTAGCAGTAAATGAAGAGATGTCATATCGATCACAAGTTCAGTATGGCGTACCACAAGGCTCAGTACTAGGACCGTTGCTGTTCACTCTGTACATGCTACCATTAGGAGATATCATTAGGAAGCATGGCATTAGCTTTCACTGTTATGCTGATGATACTCAGCTCTATATTTCTAACTAGTTATTTCCAACTACTTAATTCTGAAAAAAACAGAGTTTCTAATTATTGGGCAAAAAAACTCTGCACGTATTATCCCAGAATAGTGTCTAAGAATTGATGGCTGCTCTGTCAAGTCTTCGTCGTTTGTTAGGAACCTGGGTGTGCTCTTTGATACCAATCTTTCATTTGAAAGCCACGTTTTTAGCATCTGTAAAACCGCATTCTTCCATTTAAAAAATATATCTATATTACGACAGATGCTTTCAATGAAAAATGTGGAACAGTTGGTTCATGCGTTCATGACCTCAAGGCTAGCTTATTGTAATGCTCTACTGGGTGGTTGCCCTGCACGCTTAATAAACAAACTACAGCTGGTTCAAAACGCAGCAGCTCGAGTTCTTACCAGAACCAAGAAGTATGACCATATTAGCCTGGTTCTGTCAACACTGCATTGGCTCCCTATTAAACATCGTATACATATTAAAATATTGCTGATTACTTACAAAGCACTAAATGGTTTAGCTCCGCAGTACTTGAGCGAGCTTTTAACGCATTATAGTCCTTCATGTCTATTGCAATCTCAAAATTCTGGCCAGTTGATAATACCTAGAATATAAAAATCGACTGCTGGCGGTAGATCCTTCTCCTATTTAACACCTTAACTTTGGAACAGTCTTCCTAACATTGTCCGGGAAGCAGACACACTCTGTCAGTTTAAATCTAGACTAAAAACGCATCTCTTTTACCTGGCATTCATATAGAACATTATACATTTCTATTATTCAAATCAGTTAAATGATTATTAGGCTGCATAGATTAGGTCAGCCGGAACCGGAAAGACTTCCTATAACACCTGATGTACTAGTTACATCATTAGAAGAATGTAAATGTTAGTCTTTCTGTTTATTCTGAGGTTTTCTGATGTCAGCCGGATCCGGGCCGTATCCAGATCAGATGGTGGACCTGCGCCTGGACCCATCCACAACACATCCCTGAGGTGCCAGCCTCATCAGCGCTGTGAAGGCCTCATCGGCACTGATCCTCAACAAACTCGTCTCCATACTAACGTGATGACTCCGACTTCCAACCAGATGGCCCTGGATAATAAAATAAATAAAATACTGTCTAAGAATTGATGGCTGCTCTGTCAAGTCTTCGTCGTTTGTTAGGAACCTGGGTGTGCTCTTTGATACCAATCTTTCATTTGAAAGCCACGTTTTTAGCATCTGTAAAACCGCATTCTGAATGTTCTGATCCAATCTGACTTCTGACCTGTAATGCTCCTGAATCATAATCATACACTGTTCATTCGCTGGTCAGAGGAGAACTGAACGACTGAACCTGGTTTCTCCCAAGGTTTTTTTCTCCATTCTGTCATCCTGGTGGAGTTTTGGTTAATTGCCACTGTTGCCTTGGCTTTTGGCTTGCTTAGTTGGGGACATTTAATATTCAACAATATTATTGATCTGCCTTACTTACGGTGGACGATGACACAATTTTCTTCTAGAAACAAAACTTTGTTGTATTATTTTCATGTTATCACTGTGAAGCTGCTTTGATACAATCTGTCTTGTAAAAAGCACTATATAAATAAAGTTGACTTGACTTGACTATGAAGTTGTCAGATAAAAGAGCGTTCTGCTTTCAGTGTTGATGTTTCATCACGCATGCAGTTATTGTTTTGGGTTAACAATACTCGTTCCTCCCTAAAAATGCTTTAACCAAAATAACCTTTAGCCTGTATTCATACCAGAAGTGCCTGAATGTTTGTGTGACAGATTTTAAGTCACAGTTTGCTGGCATTGTCCAAAGTTAAACAATATCTTCTAGCTGTATTCATTTGGGCTAGATTAATTCATTGACAACAAGTCAATTGTCAACAAGTTATGTCCTAGACCCTTTTGTGTAGTGTTGGTGTTGCTGTGATGTGGTGATTGATATTGCAGCTTCACAGGAATTGTGGAACAGAAATTACTTTCTTTTTACATCATATTTCAAAAGTCCAAAAAAATATGACTCTGTTTCAATACCTACACAAAATCATAGTCGTTTTCAAAAGGAAAAAAGATAATGGTATGATACCTCATTATGATACTTCAATTCTCTAAATGCTCTCACAGCATTGCATATATTCCTCATGAAGACAATCCCATATAACACACTCTGATGAACTATGAATTATGGGATTGATAAACAAACACCTTTGTTGTCTACTGTTGTCTTGTTGTCTAGTGAGGCCAGCAGGAGGCGCTGTGTGGATCCTAACGCCCCAGTATAGTGATGGGGACAAGAGCACTGTCCTTATGGTGAGACGTTAAACCGAGATCTGACTCTCTGTGGTCATTAAAAATCCCAGGATGTCCTTCGGAAAAAGAGTAGGGGTTTAACCCCGGCACCCTGGCCAAATTTGCCCATTGGCCTCTGTCCATCATGGCCTCCTAATCATCCCTATATTGACTGATTGGCTTCATCACTCTGTCTCCTCTCCACCAATAAGCTGTGAACCAAATGAAAAAGGACTCAGTTCTCCTTACGTTCACAATGTCCCCGAAAGAGGACTCAGATCCTTTTTTAGTCCACTTAAGTAGGAATGTGGTCTCAGACCTCTTTGTGTTCATACTGTTGCTTTTTGGACCTAGTCCAGCCCAGTGTTTTGATGGCTGTGACCCTATAGCCCTCAAAATGTAAAAATATACATTTTGTGACAACACTACATCCTTGAATGTTTTTTTATGAAATAAACTGCTTTCAATTTTCCAGGTAAAGTGTGTATGTTTAAAAGCAACATTCAAGTAAGAAATGGAATAATCAAATGAAAAAATAAAACTGCATATTCTTCACTGTATGAAAAAAAAAAAAAACCTATACTGATTCTGCTGATTCTTATATAAGGCTGCTATCACTTTAAGAACTACAGTAATGCACGGATCCAATGTTACGGTGGCCGAGAGAGCTCAACGCGCAGCAACTGAAGTCGTCAAGTCAAGTCATCTTCATTTATATAGCGCTTTTAACAATGTAGATTGTTCCAAAGCGGCTTTACAGAGATATAAGGATAGTTTAAAGCAGGGTTTCTCAAACACCTAGCTGTGAGTTTCTAGTGATCCTGAAGACATTACTATTACTAAGACATTGATTGTGTGTTTGATCAGGGTTGGAGCCCTCCAGGACCGAGTTTGAGAAACCCTGGTTTAAAGTAACAGAGATTGTTTTGGCTTTATAGCAGTTCTTAAATAAAGTTAGTTTCCAGCTAAAGTTAATTTGATTGATTCACTTCCGTCGCAATGATCATTAGATTTTAACTTAGGGGCCGTTAACACAACACTGTTTTAACAGGAAACTCTACACAGACTTTAAACGCGAAACCTGTGAGAACGCTGATGGCGTGCACATGTGTATTACGAGTTCAGTCTATTGGTATGCACGTTTAAATATATGTGCGCAGGTTTGTAATTCCCTACAAACCAAGCCTTAAAAAACTACTTGTCTGGCCTTAACATTTTTGATACAGAATTTTATCACATACGCGAACCGAATTTTCCCGACAACGCTTTAAAGGGAAGGGATCCTCCATAAGGAGAAACTAGTTGGCACTTTAGCACCCCGCTATGACATCGGGTCCAGGCGCAGGTCCTTCATCAGATCTGCATACAGCCTTGATCCGGCAGGCTGCGGGAAAACCTCGGGATAAACAAAAACACTAACCACAGAGGGGATTTATTTAGATAAAATTAACCACAGAGAGAGAGGTGGCTCAGCCATGGAGACGGAAATAAGAGGAAAGACTCACTTAAGTTGTTCACATATGCAAGTATATAATGTATAACAACTAAAACTAACACCATTCATTTTTCCGTAGCCGAGAGGACATCCATTACCCGCATGGCACAGTGGATGGGAGAAGATGGAGCAGAAGATGGATGGGCTGCTCACGCTCTTAAGGAGCTCCCAGGCACCTCCCTCTGCTCCAGTCGATGACATGTAGCTGTCGCCCTGCTCAACGGTTACAGACCTGGAGGAGTTCGACAGGAGTCTCGGTCAACAGGGGAGGAAGGACAAAATGGTAATTAAGTGGCAATAGTCCTGCCCTACCCTGCCCTAAGATTAACACTATATAATTGCATAACTTCAAATATCATTATAACTAAACTGACGGCTCTTACAAAATGAGATTGTACAAGCTCTCCACTTTGTTCTACATGTATAATTTGTATTTCTATATGTTTTACAGCAACCTGACAACCCTTGGAGGTTCGACCAGAGGTACTGCCATCCGTCGCATGCTACGGCGAGTGGCAACCAATGACGTGCTAAAACAGTATAGTCTGCGGGGCAGAAAGACAAAGAAGGCCTTCCAGGACCTGACAATCTGCAGGGTTATAACAGGCAGGTGTTATTTTATTGTTCACATCAGTATTATGCTTAGCTTGGAGGTTTTAATCAGTCCCTCCGGGATTTCACGATTTTTTTGTGTAATTTTTGCGATCAAAATGACTGATTTTGTGGTGGTGATGTCCAGAAATTTGTGAAAAAATGTGCGATTTTTATATTTTATAATTAGGACATAACATTTACCATAATAGTATTATGTCAGATGCACAATAGTCATACATGACACAAATCACAAACAAAATGCAAACAGCTTGTATATTTTGGTCAAATCAAATTCTCATCAAATTAACTTTTAAAACAACCTATGGGCAATTTTTCTACCTGACCTATGTAAATATTAACAGCAGGTGTAGTAATTTATACTGTAGAACTGTGTGTAAATCAAATTCATACATTTGCAAAAAATAGGTGACATTAAAATCGATCTGTAATTCACTGACCAAAAGCAAAACTTTATCATAAACTCAGACTTGGGGATGCTTCCACCATTTGTGACCTTTTCATGTAGAAACTTTCTCACTAAGGGATGATCAGACTTGGAAAGGGGGATATTTAGTGCGGTGCACAGCTTTACCCAGTCTTCACAAATCTGAAAGAATAATAAAAGTTTTCTTTTTTTGTACAACACAAGACCAGGAATGTCCAAGTAATTATTTAAATAATCAAGTAAACACTCAGTAATGAAATAAGAACAAAGGAACAAATAACAAAAAGAAACAAAACAGGACAAATAAATACAAGGATACAGTTACAAACAGTGGATCATTATTTTTATTTTTTTATTTTTTTTAATTGTGTTGTATTGTTTGTCTGCTGTACTGTACAATTAAATACAATCGTTGCTAAGTCTGCAGTCTGAACACTTTACCTCAGAGCGTCCGTTAACTGAATGAATTAAGAATCTCACCTGAAAATCCCATAACATCAGCAATTTTCATTCAAGCAGCTGATTTCTGTTAATGAATGTAGAACTAAATGTATATTGCAGCACAGGGTGAAGTGTCATGATTCTGCCATCTAGTCCTTGTCTTTCTTTAAGTCTTGAGGCAGGATCATGACAGATCCATGTTTGGTGTGCTTGTGTTGTCTCGCTCCCTTGTTATCCTCGTTTTGTCCTTATTATCTAATCAGTATCACCTGTTGTCATTATGAGTTTCTCCCTATTTAATCCCCTTGTGTTTGCTGTCCTGTGCCGGTTCATTGTCATACATTGTGAAATACTATAGATGCCTCTAAAGCTTTTGACCGAGTCAATCACCGGAAGTTGTTTCTGAAACTGAAACTAAGGGGCGTGCCTGACAGCATGATAAGAATCCTGGCATGCTGGTATGCCAACCAGAGTATGCAGGTCAGATGGGGTAATAGAGTCTCCGCTCCGTTTAGTGTTGGTAATGGAGTACGACAAGGGGGGTTACTCTCCCCAGCCATTTTCAACCTGTATATGAATGACTTATCAGAACAACTAAGAGGCGGCAAAACTGGTTGTATGATTGGTAATGCTCTAATAAATCATTTTATGTATGCCGATGATCTGGCTATTGTTTCTCCTAGCAGTGCTGGGTTTCAACAGTTGCTGAATATATGTTCTGATTATGGGCTCAAATATGATGTGCAGTATAATGCTAAGAAGAGTGTTGTCATGATATGCAGAACAAAAGGGGATAAAGACCTCAACTTTCCAGTTTTTTATCTGTCAGGCAAAGTGCTAGGTATTTGTAATAAAATACCTGAGGCACTTCCTCACAGATCAATTGTCTGATGATGATGACATGTATAGGCAGTGTCGTATGCTTTATGCTCAAGCTAACATGTTAGCAAGAAAATTCTATAAGTGTTCAGACAATGTTAAGATAAGGCTCTTTCAAGCCTACTGTACTCCACTCTACACTGCCCCATTGTGGGCCAAGTTTAAAAAGACAACCATACATAAGCTTCAGGTGGCCTACAATGACTGTATGCGGATATTGCTTAAAAAACCTAGGTGGTGTAGTGCAAGTGAATTGTTTTGTAAGGCAAGAGTCAACACTTCCCAGGCTTTATTGAGAAATCTGATGTACAAATTTATTGGTCGACTGGATGGCTCTCAGAATGGCATTATTAAGCTACTGGCAAATCCTAGTAAAAGTGTTGTGCGATACCTGTCACCTCTGTGGAAGCACTGGTATAACTGTCTTTTATAATTGTTTTTTTATTTTTTTATGTTTTAGGGAGGGGTTGGGTGTCTGTAATGTTGTATGGTTTTCTCATGGACCCTGAGTCTGACAATAAAGTTGAACTGAACTACCTGTGAGTACCCTGTCTTAGTAAATAGTCTTGTGTAGTTTTCGATCTTGTATTTGACTAAAATCTTCTTGCATTTCGTCGACTCAAACTCAGTGGCGGCAACAAACTGAATTATTAATCCAGGACTGAATGTAGGCTAATTGTTAAATAATTTTTACAGTGATAATAATGTAGCTATCATTAGCCTAAAGTTTAGCTAAAACTTCAGCCGGTAGGGTTGGGAAATAGCCAATTGCCAAATAAATCTGAATTTTTGGGCTAAATGGCGATGTACGGTATAATCTGAGTATTTAATTATTTTTCAATAAAAAAAAACAAAAAAAAAACACCATTTAATTTTTTTTTTATATTTAATATCCTGATCAATATTGTCCTACAAACAATGTTCATACTGAAGGTTATAAAAACAAACATAGTGTAACCTTGCTGTCTATCCAAAAAAAGGGGTCAAATCACATTACATTCTAACATTGCAACATTACAATCTAAAAACAAAAGAATGCTTTTTAAAGAAGTAGTTAAATTTACTAAACTTAAAATAAAATAAAATAAAAACAAAGCTAATATCATAAAAATACACATGTAGGTTTGAAATTCTCTAGCACATTTGTTCACCAACAACAACAAATATTCAACAACAAATATTTTAGCTAAATATATTTATAATTTAGTGCTAATGTATATTTTAGTCAGAATAATTGCGCTCCTATTGTATTGCGCTCCGTCTGTTCGGCGCGCATGCACGCGGCGGCGCTCGTTCACGGACGTTTAGCTTGCAGAAAGCTCGCCCACTCATGACAGCAAACTGGAAATATTGACTTTCTAACATTTACAGATGGAGAATATGTCCGTGAAATGTAAGTTATGCACTGAAGAAATTATTGGATGTCACTTCAGCTTATGGCTAAATATTATTAGAGGTATATTTGTTTCCATTAATCGCTGCACAAGTGAAGTTTACCTGTGATGACGAAAGCACGTTAGTGCGAGCCCTCCCGGAACCCATAGAGAATGATTTTCGGCCATAGTGAAATCGCCCAAAAAGATGCGGTACTCCACAGAACATGACTTGGTGGACTATATCCAGAGGCAGAACAACAGTGAGTGACTGCTAGCGTAACTCTGTGGTTGAATGCATGCGCGTAATTTGCACGGGGGTTATGTATGGAAGCAGATTAGTCTCAAATATAATTCACGCAAAAAACATGATTCACAAATGCGTAGACAATTTCACATGCATGAAACCTAATTCACATGCACACAAAAAAAATCCACGTGCGTGAAAAAAAAAATATATTCACAAAAAGCAATTCACATGCGCAAAATAAAATTATATACTCATAAAATACATTTCACAAATGCAAAACACAATTCGTAGATATACAACTGTGCACAAAAACCTTTGAATGTTTAAAATGTACGAGTGTATCCTTGCATTTGAATGTGCAAATCGTCATTCACGTACGAATCGCCTTAGATATGTGTGTGTGAGTTTTTGAGACTTTGCTGGCAGCATAACACTCGTAACACAGAGCAGTCGTACTCTTTAGCCAATCAGATTTAAGCTTATCAATCGACCAATCAGTATCACGTGAGGGCGGGCCTACCTACATGTTACGTCATCAGCTTTCGACCAGTTCATGGCTGAGCAGAGGTAAGTGCAGTTAATCGTTCATTTCTGTATTAACTGAAGTTAAAGAAGTTTGAGATCAGTTGAAGCAATAGTTTATGAACTATTAACTGATGTAAGCAAGTGTTGTTGTAATCAGATGTCCCATATCGTGTCAAAAATGAAGAAGAATGATGCTTGTTTTGTTGTATTTTAGCTGAAGGTACAGACAGCTCTCACAGCTTCAATCACGCTAATGAGTGCAAAACAATCATCTGTGGTCAATACCCATCGAGATTGTTCTTTAAATAGTGAATAGACCTATTTTAATGAGCAGCCAGTGTTTTTTGCCATTTGTGTATGATGTTAAATTATTATTAACACTTGTTTCCCTGCATTTTTCAGGATTACTCTCCTTTGGTGTGACATCTGGATAGCAGTCACGAACATCTTAATTCATGTTGTTTCTTTATTCTCTTTTATACTTTATTTTTTATTTTTATTTATGTCTTAATTGGTAACACTTTATTAAAACGTTTCATTAGTTAACATGAACTAATAATGAACTGCACGTGAACAGCCTTTATTATTTTTTGTTAATGTTAACATTTACTAATACTTCATTAAAATCTTGTTAACATTAGTAAATGCACTGTAAACTAACAATGAACAGCTGTATTTTTAACTAACGTTAATAAAGATTAACAAACACAGCAACAAATGTATTGCTCATGGTTATTTAATACATGAACTAATGTTAACTAAGTTATTATACCTTATTGTAGAGTGTTAGCAATATATTCAACATGCATTATGTTTTGTGCTGTATTGTCATTGCAAGGTTTTTAAATAAGGTTTTTTATTGTCATCTTAAGGTCTAAGGACAATATTGTGAAGCATTAATTTTACTTTGCCTAGTAAAATAGGCAAATCTGATTTTATGCTGATAAGACAAAGCTACTTATCATAGAGAGGCAATTAAGATTATGCGACTAAGATTACTCAGTAAACTCTATTCAAATACCATCACTTAATTTCCCACGTCCTCTGTCTGCAACTCTTGTACTATAGGGTTTTAGTACTTTAAATATCAGGACAGAATCTTATATGTCCTAACAGAGAGGTCTACTGATGACCGGACTGAACACAATTAATTTTTTAACTTTTCACTTGATGTATTGCACTTATATTTATATACTCTAAAAGCAAAGTACACTCTGACTGGATCTCACAACTCCTGAAGAGACGTATATTTCTCTGTACTGAATATTGTGCTTCACAGTTTAGACTGTCAGTTCATGATCTTCGTATGTAACGGGAACATTAATCATGATCAAGTCATTTTATATATTTTATTCCCAAAGGATTCAGAAACTTTCAAATTAATAAAACGTGCACATCAAATTGAACTATGTCTGAATCTTTTAATTCTTACAAGAACATTTAATAATGCATGCATAGCAAGGCTTTATTCCCAAAGCGTGTACATATAGTCCTCAGGAGACAAATGAATACAGTAACAATGCATCACTTTCAACCACTTGTTGAAACAACTCAAAATGGATGGCTTGCAACATGACTGTTTTCAAAGAATTACAGTAGAAATGGTAAGATCACAGTACTGGTTGTCTGCAACTTCATACATCATCTGTCTTGGAAATCTGAAACAATAAAACTACATAATATATGCAGATCAAAACATGTCTCCTATATATGCACGTCATTACATACATTATCATAGGTTGAATGTGTGGTGGACAGGACATGAAAATCCATCAATACTAAAAATAAATGTTTATATTCACATGTGGACTAAACAGCAGTTAATAAACTATTGCTTCAACTGATCTCAAACTTCATTAACTTCAGTTAACACAGAAATGAACGATTAACTGCACTTACCTCTGCTCAGCCATGAACTGGTCGAAAGCTGATGACGTAACGTAGGTAGGCCCGCCCTCACGTGATACTGATTGGTCGATTGATAAGCTTAAATCTGATTGGCTAAAGAGTACGACTGCTCTGTGTTACGAGTGTTGTGCTGCCAGCAAAGTCTCAAAAACACACACACACATATCTAAGGCGATTCGTACGTGAATGACGATTTGCACATTCAAATGCAAGAATACACTCGTACATTTTAAACATTCAAAGGTTTTTGTGCACAGTTGTATATCTACGAATTGTGTTTTGCATTTGTGAAATGTATTTTATGAGTATATAATTTTATTTTGCGCATGTGAATTGCTTTTTGTGAATATATATATATTTTTTCACGCACGTGGATTTTTTTGTGTGTGCACGTGAATTAGGTTTCATGCATGTGAAATTGTCTACGCATTTGTGAATCATGTTTTTTGCGTGAATTATATTTGAGACTAATCTACTTCCATAGTTACGGGGGTCATGACCCCCTCAAAAATCAAATCAAGCTAATATAACCCCCCCAATATCATCACATCATTCAGATTAAAATAAATATGAAATATTCCGAATGAACACTTTTATTCGTTTTCTTTATTAATTTAATTTGCCAGCAAGAAAGATAGTATTATATTTTAAATAATCTGTAATGTACCCCCCCCCCCCCCCCCCCCCCCGCCCACCGCACCGAATACTTGGTATTACCCAACCCGCTTTCTCTACCAAGTTTGTTCACTATTTTGCGCATGCGCAGTCGCTGGGATGAATGCTTGGAGAAAGCTGACGGTGCATGATGAAAAGGACACTGAAAGGCAGCCAGTCGAGCCAGACAACAATTTTTCATTTTTGGTCGACACCAGCCAAAAAGAGGAAAAATCCTGACCAAACGGAGGTACCCCTATTGCTAAGTTAGCTGTTAAGTTAGCTCAGCGTTTCTCAAAGTGTGGGGCGCGGGCGCGGTCCACTAGTGGGGAATAGAGACATGACAAGTGGGGCGCGACAAACAGGTTTTGTGCCCATCTTTTTAATTCCTTTATTTATTGACCATACACTCAAAACAAAACAAAGACACATTTAAATGTAAGCCTTACTTAACCTTTTTGCACACGTAAGTTTAAAAGTTTTAAAAAAGTTTTTAAAAAGTTTTTCAAGGCGACCGTTATTGATCGTAGTATCACTTTATGGTTCCCATGGAGACGCGTCATTCATTGCTTGTCACACCGCGCTGAATGACTGATGATCTGCTTTTATTTCCTTTTTTATGCAAAATTTCACAAATTTGTTAGGATATATCTGATATTCCGATTGTCAAATATGTGCAAGTGGATGTGTTTTGTTGTTCAAACACCTTACAACGATCGCGTTAGTTGAGCTGTATGTGCAATGTATTTTAGGTATCTTATTAAAATAGCAAAAAAAAAAAAATACGTACATTATTAGGAATTTACCACCTCCGGCTCAATTTGAGATTATTTCTTTATTTCTTTATTTTTTGTTCTTTTTGCATGGAGTTTGCTAAGTGACAAAATGAATCAAAGCACAACTAACGTTAGTCCACACAATTTTCTCAGTTTCTGAACTTGATGTTATCAGAGGCTAAATGCAAACACAATTTTTTTTTTATCTACTTTTGAGTCTTATTTCATGCAAAGTGATAATATAATTGCACTTTCATTTTCTCTAGGCCCTATTTGAAAGGTTTTAATGCTGTTATTTGATGTTAAGTTTTTTAAAATGTGATGTTAATAAAATACATTTTAACAGTTAAACTTAAAGCCTAGTTTATTAACATTTTGTTGGGGTGATTGGGGACAGGTGGGGCTTGGAACCCTTTCCTACCTCTGAAGTGGGGAATGGCAGAAAAAGTTTGAGAAACACTGAGTTAGCTGATGATTTGTTTTGTTGACTGGAGTTGGCTGGCTAGATGTTCATTTGCCAGTGTCCTATGAGGTAAAGCCAGAGGGTGCCAGGGACTGTGTAGAACCAATGTCACTGAATTGTAACTTAAGTTGCTGTTTGCTCCAATACAGTCACACGTTTTGGGGGGATTGCATAATTTACTTGTGACTAGAGATGTCATCCATTGACAGCTAGCTGCTATGGGCTAGTTCAGAGGTTACGCCACTCCTTTTGAGCGTGCACACCTGTACTGTACACACATACAATAAATTGACTACATTTGTTGCACACATGAAACAAAATGTCTTCAAAACTATATGTAGAAGGTGGTTACATTTATTTCCATTCCAGTAACTTCACACATTACATTTCTGTTTGCACTTGCAGGCTATGCTGCTTTAATTTCTTTGTTCCTACTATTTCGTTTATTTTCTTGAACTGCTATTTCTTATCCTGGACTGCCACCTACTGGATAGAAAAGGCAACAGCCTAGTAATTATGTGAATAAAAATCTACATGTTTGTAGGGACAAAAAAAGGATAAATCATAGGTGGTATTCCACACATTACCTTGGTGTTAGGGTTGCCTACTCTGCACATGTCATTGAAAGTGAGTGGTAACTTCAGTCATTTGCATTTATCGTGCTAAAAATCTGACACCAGACACTATGCTGATGCCTGACTCAAAGGGAAAATTATAATAAAAGAGAGACATGTTGACCTTTAAAGTCTATAATGTTGGTTTGGCTGTTAATTGAAATGGATGCATGCATGTGATTAATTTAGATTCATTAATCAGAGTATGTAATTCATTCGATTTTTTTTTTTAAATCGATTGACAGCCCTAAATATTATTATTATTATTTTGTGGCAATCTTAATGTGCTAGTAAGTGGGCAAAAGCTGTTTAAAATGCTTTCCAACTTTTTGGTGAGGGAACATGCATTCTCCAAAACTGATTAGGATATACCGCCTTTCTCAAACCATCTGAACATTAACTGAGATTTTTATATATATCAGGAAGAGGGAAATGGCCAAGGAGACGATAAGAGAGAGACAGATGACCAGAGAGAGAGAGAAGGAGGCGACAGAGGAGGTACAGAAATTGTAGAAGGAGAGAGAGAAGGAGGCGACAGAGGAGATACAGCAATTGAAGGAGAGAGAGAAGGTGGTAACAGAGGAGATACAGCAATTGAAGGAGAGAGAGAAGGAAGCGACAGAGGAGGTACAGCAATTGAAGAAGGAGAGAGAGGAGGAGGTGACAGAGGGTCAGGTGATCAAAGTGAGGGAGAGAAAGCACAGAGACAGGCAGCGCAGGAGGCACAGATGACCAGGTAAGTCACCTTAAACAAAATTGTGCATGCAAACACTGTCAGAACACTGACGTTCTGTGAACTGCGTGTGAATGGTGTCAAGTACCTTATAAAACTCAACTCTGTAGTATTGCATAAGAGTTTTAGGACTGAAACCACTTGATTCTCCACTATAGCGCTTGGGTGGTTGTCAAACTCTTGGCATTGTTATGGGTTTTAAGTCTAAAGAATTCACAACTGTAGATGCCCTCTCAAAAAGTCTTGACTTATCTTGACATTGACATTGCTCATTGTGCCTAGTATTTTGTTTTGAATGAGAGGATTTGTGTAAAGCAAGTAATTTAGTTCCTGTGGTTTCCTCACAGAGGGTCACATGATGAGGGCAGCAGTCAGGCAAATGAGCAGGTGAGAACGCAACATAATTTAGCTGTGAATAGTGTTATTGATATGTACAATACATTCATTAGGATTGTTATTTCAGAGAGTAACACGTTTTCATGTCATGTTTAAACACAGAATATTGAGCCCCATGTCAGGGACCAGTCGAACACAGACAACAGGGACAGAGAGGGATTTGATGTTTCAGAAATCATCACCTGCACAAAGCCTGCACAACCTGATCCTAAGTTTATAGTAGTGCAGAAGCGAGCTAACTGTGTGTTGTCTTTTCAGCAAAAATGGTTCACAACTTTTCCTTGGTTGCATTACAGTGCCACTTTACAAGGGGTCATATGTTTTCACTGTGCCAAGGTTTTTTTGAATCAGTCAACATTTGCAAGCAAGTGTGACCCTGCCTTTGTAAGTGTAGGCTTTAGAAATTGGAAAAAGGCTATCCAGAGGTTCTCAGAACATGCAAAAAGTCAGTTGCATATCCATGCCATGAACATCTGTGCGCAAAAAGGTAACACTGTGGCTTCACAGCTTTCTTCAGCTGTTGCCAGACAACAGGAGGAAGCAAGGTATGGATTGATGAAGATTGTAGGCTCCATCAAATACTTAGCTAGGCAAGGTTTAGCTCTACGAGGTCATGTGGAAGAGAAGGGTAATCTATCCCAACATCTGAAAGAAAAGGCAGAAGATGACCCTGCTTTTCAGAAGTGGTTAGTGACACACAAGCAGGATTACACAAGTCCTCTCATTCAAAACGAAATACTAGGCATAATGAGCAAAGACATAATAAGAGGAATAGCTGACACTATTCGATGCCTCCCAGTCACACAGTTTGCCTTGATTGTTGATGGGACACAAGACATATCAGGTCAAGAACAAGAATCTGTATGTCTTCGTTATGTGGATCATGACTTAAATCCTCATGAGGAATTCATTGGGATGTATTCAGTGCCTGAGACCACAGGAGAATCTCTTGCAAATGTAGCATTAGATGTAATCTGCAGACTAAATTTGCCATTGTCAGCACTGCGTGGGCAGACATATGATGGTGCAGCGAATATGTCCGGCAAATATTCTGGAACACAGGCTCACATTAGGAAGAAACAACCACTTGCTTTATATGTGCACTGTGGAGCACACTGTGTTAATTTGATAGCACAGAAGGCATGCACAGCTTCTATAGTTGTGCGAGATGCCCTTGACTGGGTTCATCAATTAGGAGTTTTGTGTGGACAGTCTGGCAAATTCAAACAGATGTTTCATCAGATTGCGATATCTGACCATGGAACCTCAAGTGCCCTGAAACCACTCTGTGAAACTAGGTGGACTGTTAGACACGGTGCCATCCATTCTGCTTTAACACAGTATGACTCTATCCTCACTGCCTTGGAGGAAATGGCAGGGACTAACTCTCCCACTGCAGCCACTGCAAATGGTCTATTTCAGCAGTTTATGAGAGGCAGTACTGTACTTGGTCTTGTGATGGCACAAGCAGTTGGAGAGCTAGAGTGTCTCAACAGGTCTCTTCAGAGAAGGACACAGACTGTTTCTGGCATGCAGGCTGCTGTTTGTAAGGTTCAATCTACTCTCAGTGGCAAGAGGAGTGATGATGCCTTCCAACACCTTTTTGAGAGGGCATCTACAGTTGTGAATTCTTTAGACTTAGAACCCATAACAATGCCAAGAGTTCGACAACCACCCAAGCGCTATAGTGGAGAATCAAGTGGTTTCAGTCCTAAAACTCCTATGGAATACTACCGAGTTGAGTTTTATAAGGTACTTGACACCATTCACACACAGTTCACAGAACGTTTCCAGCAGGGTGGTCTTCTTACCCTACAAAAGCTGGAGAACACCTTGCTTTCTGGAAAGATTGATCCGGTGGTTCATGACTACCCAGAAATTAATGCCCAGCTGCTGGAAATCCAGCTACCTATGTTCAAACATAATTACATGTACAATTCCTGTGGAGAGGCTACAAATATTCTCAAAGATTTGCCAGTAGAGGTGCGAGGCTTATTTACGGAAGTTGAAACTCTGATCAGATTACTCCTTGTGGTACCAGTCTCGTCCTCTGAGGCAGAGAGGAGCTTTAGTGCTCTTAGACGATTAAAGACTTGGTTACGCACAACTATGACACAGCAGAGGCTGAACCATGTTGCAGTGTGTCACATCCATCAGGACAAATTGGACCTCTTAACTAAGAAGTCAGTGTGTGCACAGTTCATTTCTTTTACACCGAGACGTAAACAGGTGTTTGGTGCTTTTATCTGAATGGTATGTGTGTTAAGTTGCAGCCTAATATGTTGTAACATACCTTAAAATGTGATTTACAGATAGGCCTTATTTTGTGTTTACATGCTTTTGTTTAGATTTTGTTAGTGGATGGTGAGTTTTGGTGATGCCCACCAATATGTGAAATCTGTTCTGAATAAAGGTGCAAGCTGCACTCCAGTGTGCCACCCTGTATTGTGTAATGTATTGAGAGTTGAATTGTGCATAATACATTTGCTGCATGTAGGTGCCAATACAGTGATGCAATTGATTAATCTTTAAGTTCTTGTTTCTTTTTTCAAAAAATATTGAACACACACAAAAAATCTATTAAGTGGAAGCTGCCACTGCTGGCTAGTGCTTAAACTACTGTGTCATTATGGCATAAATAGTCAAGTGAACAGCTGCATTTACGTTAAGTAGTCTAAATCAGTAAAAGTATCACAATGTATTTCTAATACAGGAACGGCAAATTAGCATGTTACCTTTTACACAAGATTTTAATTCAATAAATAAATAAATATGCCGCGAGTTTAACCCCCCCAATGGTAGACCCAAAGTTACGCCCTTGGTTGAATGAGATTGTGATTGAAAAAGTCCCTTTCACACTTTGGTGGTGCGTCGCCCGATCGCCCTAATGAAGAAATCGCCGCTGCTCAAACTAGACTAAAACAATTTAGATGACTAAAATATGTCTAAAACTAAATCAAAATTTGCTGTCAAAATTAACACTGCATTCATAAAAACTCATTTACAGCAATGTAAGTGTATTTGTCATTCATTATGACGACTGTTTCATGTTAAATTCAGTGTCTTCATGGTTACTTTTCCTGTGTAGCCTACATGCATCTTTCTCTACCTTGAACGAGATTATAATCCGTATGAAAGCAACGACATGTACAGTTTCTTAAACGCGTCCTCATTAACTCTAATGTGACCACACCCACTCGAGTGATTGACATGCAAATAGCCCATGCCAAGGAATGCAGCGCTATAAACGCCTATCACCTCAAAACAAAGAATCAGAGACTTCAGTAACGTACTCCTCTGCTTTTCATCGAGTTTGGAAGACTGTATTTGTGCTGTGCTGTTTACCTTGGATTTACCTTAGAAGAATTAGAAGAACGCGATTTGAAGATGAGAAAGATTTTTAAGGTAAGACATTTCCACTCATAATAGTAAGCATGTTATTGTTGTATAAACTTTACATTGTAGCAACTAGTCAAACTGGTGCCAGACTAAAATGTACATGTGAAACCACACCAAATCTACACTAGAGGCTAGCTTCAGGCAAGTGCTGTGCAATGTTATAATACTGTTTGCCAAACCATTCAAAAGAACAGAAAAGGAAAAAAAAAAAGGAAAAAAACAAACAAAACAAATAAACAATATACAATAAACCTTGGAGGTACAGTATAATTCGTAAAATTACAATGGGGGGAGCGGCAATTGCACCCAGAAGCACTCAGTTTCTGCAACAAATCACAAACATACCATAAGCACACATAGCATAAAACCAACTGCACAAGTTTCTTTCTATATGTATTGTCCTTCCCTGGGTTACAAAATAGTGTTTCACACTGTATAATATCCCACTTACAACATACCACACAGAATAAATATATAAAATCTATTTTTACCCACAACAATAATTCAACACGTCTAAACAGGAAAGACACAAACAAATAACACAAAACATCCCACATTAATGAATTAAATCATTACATAATTACATTAATGAATAGCTACCTTGCACTAAGGATCCCCGCTCTTAGTTGCATGACTACTGGTGCCCTGTTCAGCTACTAGACTTCCCGTTTGAGACCAAGGAGGCTGAGAACGAGGAGGATAGCTCTGTTAAAGTGCGTCCTCGGTTACCGAGCTTCCTAAATTTCACGCAACAGTCAATAACCAGATGCTTACCGTTCCGGTTTACAGCTACAAACAGCAAAACGTCGCCAGTGTGAATGAAAAGCTCTCGTTGCTCCAACTCACAGCTGAGAACAAGGAGAGAGACGTTAACGTGTGACTTAACTACATCAGTTCAAAGCATCATGCTTTGTGTATTAAATGCTGCCAATAATAGGCGCTTACCGTCCTTGCTTTCATACTGCCGACCAGTATGAACAAATGACTCTCGTCCCACTTTTAAGTTGTGCTTGACGCGGAAGATGAGAATTCTGATTCCTGTGTGACTAACTTTTACCAGCTTGACGCATGCTAACCGGGCCAACCAAACAATTCATCAACCCTGCACGCTGCTTTTATCTACTTCCTAGTTCCAGCCACACCCTATTTACCTTATTCCGCCCCGCCCACTTTTACTTCTGTCCAGTACTTCCGTTGTAAACCAACTTCCGGTTTAGCGGACCCTCATTCAATTTCGAGGAGAACTGCAGAGAAGTCTCACTGATAAAATGTCACATAAGGTAAGCTAATTTGTGCCAAATGTGCTATGTACGTGTGTACCAACAGCACAGCAATGCACTGTTTCTCGGGGTAATTTTTAAACGACTTTTAGGTGTTTATATGACCCGTCTGCCTGTCTGATCGCAGCCCGGCCGATGTGTAGTGTTTAGCCTACATTAGCCACAAACATCTAATGTTGTAATGGTCTCACTACAGGACACATACACATGCTATACCTTGTTTGAAAGCTATGGTCCTCTAGAATTCAGTCGCTGGATTTATTTTTTGGATTTATCAGTGCATTAAACCATAAGAAATTGCAGCTAGCAGTTAGCTAAGCTAACGTTACCCTCTTGTTCATCTAGTTGAGGCTCTACTTTCTTTCTACACCAGTTCGTGGCTATTTTTTTCTCATCTGTTGGCTATACACTGCAAATGTATCTGGTGATTAAGCAAACAAACTGTGGTGTAATAATGTTTCAAACTTTACATGTAGTAGTGTTTGTGCACATCTTCATAACTAAGTAATAGCTATTAGAAAGACACAGCTATTAAATAATTTGATTGTGGCATTGTTTCAAAAGCTTCAAGTGAAATGTACTTTAGTACGTTGCAGCAGTTGTTAATAACCATAGGCCAACACATTTGGCTATAATATTATAGTCTATCTACTTACATCAATATCATACTGAGAACAGTAAAGCATAAATGTAAAAACAAATGTAGCTACAGCGCTCTCTTATTTCACACTGTCTGCTGCATCATTAGTCTGTTACATTTAAATTTTAAGTGTTTCTGACTATACTAATTACTTTTATCTTTCACAGATGTCAACAATGGAGGAAAGTACATGGGAAGAAACAATACATGCACTGAAGAGCTCAGGGGGGATATGTTTGCCTCACCCAAGGGATGTGTCTGAGTGGGGTGATGACATGAAGCAATGGCCACTGATTACATATGGCGACATTTTTAATTATTTTGTTTTGTCTCTTGGGGTTGATGGTTCTGCTATGCGGAACTTTAAAAGTACTGAGGCATACCAATACCTCCACAGTGGTAAAGTCGGCCGTGTGTTGGTTCACCTGGAGGAGGAGTATGTGTTTCTGAAAGCAAGCGTGAGCCCAAGTCAGGCCAGCACTCCATCTCATTTGGCTTGGGTGTTGGCCACATCCAATGGAGCAGTGGAGACTACAGGATGCACTTGCATTGCTGGGTTAGGGAGGTCCTGTAGTCATGCAGCAGCAATATTGTGGAAGGTGGGTTGAGCTGAGAAAATGCTAAAATGTTTATGTATGGCAAGGCAATTTTTCTAAATACAATGAATAACATATCTATTATATATAATATATATATATACATATATATAAATATATATATACATATATATATAATATATATATATACACACTCACCTAAAGGATTATTAGGAACACCATACTAATACTGTGTTTGACCCCCTTTCGCCTTCAGAACTGCCTTAATTCTACGTGGCATTGATTCAACAAGGTGCTGAAAGCATTCTTTAGAAATGTTGGCCCATATTGATAGGATAGCATCTTGCAGTTGATGGAGATTTGTGGAATGCACATCCAGGGCACGAAGCTCCCGTTCCACCACATCCCAAAGATGCTCTATTGGGTTGAGATCTGGTGACTGTGGGGGCCATTTTAGTACAGTGAACTCATTGTCATATTCAAGAAACCAATTTGAAATGATTCGAGCTTTGTGACATGGTGCATTATCCTGCTGGAAGTAGCAATCAGAGGATGGGTACATGGTGGTCATAAAGGGATGGACATGGTCAGAAACAATGCTCAGGTAGGCCGTGGCATTTAAACGATGCCCAATTGGCACTAAGGGGCCTAAAGTGTGCCAAGAAAACATCCCCCACACCATTACACCACCACCACCAGCCTGCACAGTGGTAACAAGGCATGATGGATCCATGTTCTCATTCTGTTTACGCCAAATTCTGACTCTACCATCTGAATGTCTCAACAGAAATCGAGACTCATCAGACCAGGCAACATTTTTCCAGTCATCAACTGTCCAATCTTGTTGATCTTGTGCAAATTGTAGCCTCTTTTTCCTATTTGTAGTGGAGATAAGTGGTACCCGGTGGGGTCTTCTGCTGTTGTAGCCCATCCGCCTCAAGGTTGTGCGTGTTGTGGCTTCACAAATGCTTTTGCTGCATACCTCGGTTGTAACGAGTGGTTATTTCAGTCAAAGTTGCTCTTCTATCAGCTTGAATCAGTCGGCCCATTCTCCTCTGACCTCTAGCATCAACAAGGCATTTTCGCCCACAGGACTGCCGCATACTGGATGTTTTTCCCTTTTCACACCATTCTTTGTAAACCCTAGAAATGGTTGTGTGTGAAAATCCCAGTAACTGAGCAGATTGTGAAATACTCAGACCGGCCCGTCTGGCACCAACAACCATGCCACGCTCAAAATTGCTTAAATCACCTTTCTTTCCCATTCTGACATTCAGTTTGGAGTTCAGGAGATTGTCTTGACCAGGACCACACCCCTAAATGCATTGAAGCAACTGCCATGTGATTGGTTGATTAGATAATTGCATTAAGGAGAAATTGAACAGGTGTTCCTAATAATCCTTTAGGTGAGTGTAAATATATATATATACTGTATGTTTGTAAGTATTAGATATCATTTGAATTTAATTTGTCATGTTGTGTATTGTTTTTCCGAAAATGTAAACCTTTTATTTTCTCTTTTGTCAGAGTACAGTAACAGCCGCTGAAATGTTGTCTAATTGTGAGTATGTGGTCAAATCTCTCAATGATACGAAGGAGTAAGGTAAGTAAAGTCACTGCAGGTAAGTAAGCATGATTTTATTGGCATGCTTGTAAAATGCACATCAGACGATTTTGCCACTGAACATGAAGGTAAGTTTGCACTAACTGCTATCTACCAATGGAGTGAGCAGCTTATGATCACTTTATGTAGTGACAGTTTTTAAACATACAGTGCTTAATAAATGTATTAGAGCACCACCCAGTATAATGTTTCCCGCTGCCGCCAGAATTTAACAGTATTTCTGTTTACCAAAATATCTTCTTATCTTTCTATATCTGGATCTGATGGACTGAAGCCACAGTCCAGACTTGAACCCCATTCATTTTCATTTCATGAACGTGTCAGTTGACAAAAAAATCTAATTAATTACCCGAAAAGGAGTGGGGAGGAAGAAGAAACCCCACTGAACAGATCTGTGATTTAGTGAAATCAAAAATTGGTCAGACCAAAGTCTGATCCAAAGCAAGTCTCTGGGAACAACTATAAACTATTTATCTCAATAACAAAAGAGACTTTGCAAAACTACATAAAAACAATGACAGCAAGAAAGAAGCTGTTTTCAGGCCCAAAGGTGCCCATACTAAATACGGAAATTTGAGGTAATTATTTCTCAATTATTATTTTGTAATTCCAATTGGTTATTTTAACAATAAAAGAGTTCATTTGAAACACACTTTAGATATATTACTACCAGTCATGACAGGTGGTCTAATACATTTGTTAAGCACTGTCCATCCATTCATTTTTATTTTTTGTCTAATCACAATCATTTCATAAGGTAAGGTTATGTAGGCCTACAATATTTGTTAGTTGAATAAATTTGTGTCCGACTCCTTTGTGGCAGTGTTTCCTTTTGGGAATTGATCTAATAAATATAATTGGCATGTGTTATTTTTATCACAGCTTAACACTGTGCTTTGTGTTAGGTGGAGAATGCAGTGTCCAGTGGGCTCACTGGACTATCCTGCACCGATGAACAGCGCCAGTGAAATAAGGGAACCCAGAGGAATCTTGAGCCAAAACCTTTGAGGGACATTCAGTTCACACACCACAAAGTGTCTGACACTTTTGGTCAAGGCTCAAGATCAAGAATGAACCCTCTCCCTCCCACCCCTATTTTTCACACTCACGAGCAGCTCAACTTAGCCTTCAAAAATCAGGCTTTCCCTAGATCCACCCTGCTGTTCAAATGTGTGAATGCTAACCCTACTGTACCACCAATATATCCACACACACCAACCATATCACATACCAACCATGATGGAACCATGTCCTGCCCAGGATGCTTGTCATTTTACGACACCTTTGTGGCCATTGATGACAAGAGGTTAGAGGAAGCAACTAGGGAGCAGAGTATGTCCCATCTCTGGCATGATTCCCGAAAATTGAGAGTAACTGCCAGCTCTGCTAAAAAAGTCCCAGTCAGAACCAGCCCAGATGCATTTCTCAAAGCACATGAGTATCCTAGGTTTCATGGCAGTGCTGCTACAAAACATGGGGTGGTGAGTGAAGGTCAGGCGGTAAAGTGGTTGGAGGAGCAAGGCCACACAGTTACTAGAAGAGGTACAATTCTGTGTCCGGGAGAGCCTTGGCTGTCAGCAAGTCCAGATGGAATAATGGAGTCAGGTGTACTGCTGGAAATTAAGTGCCCCTTCCTGAAGGATGACGAGACAATAACTGATCCGATGGAGCGGGGGAAGTACGATGTGAAGTTGGTGGATGGAGTGCCTCAGCTTCAAGAAAATGGTTCTCGTGGTTTTTTTGTCCAGATCCAACTTACCATGCTGTGTGCTGGGTTAAGAGCATGCAAGCTCCTGATCTGGTCCTCTTCACAACAGGTAGTGGTGGATGTGCCCTTCAACAAGGACTTCTGCTCAAAAATTGTTGCAAGGCTCAGAATATTTTATTTCACATATTTACTGCCTTATGTGGCAGTTGAGCATCAGGAGGGTCGTTTGGTGCTTTGTGCGCGATATGCACAGGGACTGTGTGCTGGGCTGCCACAAACGTGAAATCAAATTATTATTTCTATAGGTTGCTTTCACACTGTAGAATTCTATTTCAGTTGGAGCAGGTGCCAAAACAGTAGTTTAGTTTTTGAATAGTTTGCAAGAAGTTTCCCAATAGAAAATTGACAAATGTTGTACTTCATTATTTGATAGTGATGTGATTCACAAACACGTCATATTATACTTGTGGGTGAAAGGCTTTGTTATTGGCCAACATGATGCACATTACATTAGTAACCACTTTGACAAATGTTTACATCTTAGTTCATATGTACTGACAGAATAGTTTGTGACAGTTTTTGTTCCATGTTCTGTTTAATGTACAAATAAACAGCTTTCATTGTAACAAGCAGTGATTGTTTCTATCAACATTTTATAACTCTACATGTATCAATTTCATGTTTCTTTAAAACGTGCATTATGTAAAAAAAATGTACACAAGCCTCAGTTGCTGAATATAAGCACGCAGGAATCACTAAAGACAATTGAGTAGAGGAAACACTGTTAAAGAAAAGCTTAACTTAAGTATTTACAATTATTAATTTACAACTAATCTTCCTCTTCATGAATGATATCCCCACGCAGGTTAGATAAAGCTGCACAGATTCTCAAGATTTTGTCCAATTTGGGGGCCAGATTAATCGGAACAGTCTGTGAAATGAGTCTGAAGTTTTTTAGACGACGGATGACCCGTTCAACATGGACACGGACATTGGCAATGCGTCTGGTGTTGGTGGTGTCCTCTTCTGACAGCTGCAGCCCCTTTTTTGTGAACGCTGGCAAGATGAGCTTAACTTTTTGTTCACGGAGTAGGTCTGAAATGATGAAGCCTCTGTCCGCCATGACTACATCTCCTGCACGTAGGTAGTCCAAAAAGCCACTATCTGCTGTAATAAATTTGTCACTGCACCGTCCTCCATATGCAGCAGACACAAACATTATTAGACCACAGGGAGCAATTGCCACCAGGTATTTGATTGTATTTTGGCCATAATAATGACTGTAAGACTCGCCTCTTGAGTCAAGGTTGTGGGGTTTCTGGAGGGGGGTTTCAGAGCAGTCAATGACACAGGTTGTTGTTGGATAGTGATCTTTAAAACATTGTGGCATTGTAGCTTGAATGGTCTCCCTGGGCAGCCATGGGATGTAAGTCCTCATCTTCTCCTCCATGATGTCGTACCACAATGATGTAATCTTGCTGACTTGTGACTGTGAGACATGAAATATTTCAGCAAGGTGATCCTGCAGCAAATTCAGCCGCAGCTTCATCAGTGACATAAACACCTGATCACGAGCATCCATCTGAAAGGCATTTACAACCCCTGGCAAAAAGTATGGAATCACCCCTCTCAGAAGATGTTCATTCAAATGTTTAATTGTGTAGAAAAAAAAACAAGCACATATATGCCACAAAACAATTTTCACTGAACAATCCAAACTTCTGGCTGTATAAAACACTTAAAAAAAAAAAAAAACTAGTCAATTACAACTGTTTTTACAGATCACACAGAGGAAAAAAATATGGAATCACACAAATCTGAGGAAAATTATATGGAATCACCATGCACTTTGCATTTCTAAAACAAACACCTGTATCTGATTACAACTGCTAATTAGTCTGCAGTTAAAAAAGTGATGTGTTGAACCAAGATGATTGACATAACTCATGGCTCCAACACGAGAGATGTCAGTTGAAACAAAGGAGAGGATTATCAAACTTCTCGAAGAAGGTAAATCTTCACGGAATGTTGCAAAAGATGTTGGTTGTTCCCAGTCAGCTGTGTCTAAAATCTGGACCAAGTACAAATCAAATGGAAAGGTTGTAAAAGGGAAGCGTACTGGTAGACCAAGAAAGACATCAAAGCGCCAAGACAGAAAACTTAAAGCAATATGCCTTGAAAACAGAAAATGCACAACAAAACAAATGAGGAACAAATGGGCAGAAAGTGGAGTCAATGTCTGTGACCGGACTGTAAGAAATCGCCTCAAAGAAATGGGATTTACATACAGAAAAGCCAAACGAAAACCATCATTAACATCTAAACAGAAAAAAAACAAGGTTTCAGTGGGCTAAAGAAAGACAATCTTGGACTGTGGATGACTGGATGAGAGTTATATTCAGTGATGAATCACGAATCTGCATTGGGCAGGGTGATGATGCTGGAACTTTTGTTTGGTGCCGTTCCAATGAAATTTATAAAGACAACTGCCTGAAGAAAACATGCAAATTTCCACAATCATTAATGATATGGGGTTGTATGTCAGGTAAAGGTATGGGAGAGATGACAGTCATTACATCTTCTATAAATGCACAAGTTTATGTTGAGATTTTGGACACTTTTCTTATTCCATCAATTGAAAGGATGTTTGGTGATGGTAGCATCATTTTTCAGGATGATAATGCATCGTGCCATAGGGCAAAATCTGTGAAAACATTCCTACAGGAAAGACATATAATGTCAATGGCATGGCCTGCAAATAGTCCGGACCTCAATCCAATTGAAAATCTGTGGTGGAAATTAAAGAAAATGGTCCACGACAAGGCTCCAACCTGCAAAGCTGATCTGGCAACTGCAATAAGACAAAGCTGGAGACAGATTGATGAA
Organism: Rutilus rutilus; assembly: GCF_951802725.1. Classification (NCBI taxonomy): domain Eukaryota; kingdom Metazoa; phylum Chordata; class Actinopteri; order Cypriniformes; family Leuciscidae; genus Rutilus; species Rutilus rutilus. Next base: position 75,645,235 of record NC_140209.1, read on the forward strand.
GTATACTGTTTGTCATTAGTTAAATCCATGCCTCAGAGAATTCAAGCTGTTATAAAAGCCAGAGGTGGTGCAACAAAGTACTAGTAGTGTTTTTATTTGGTGATTCCATATAATTTTCCTCTGTGTGATCTGTAAAAACAGTTGTAATTGACTATAGTTATTATTTATTTTATTTTTTTTAAAGTGTTTTATACAGCCAGAAGTTTGGATTGTTCAGTGAAAATTGTTTTGTGGCATATATGTGCTTGTTTGTTTTTCTACACAATTAAACATTTGAATGAACATCTTCTGAGAGGGGTGATTCCATACTTTTTGCCAGGGGTTGTATGTAATCCTTTGTCAGCTGATCAGCTAAAAAAGAAAAGGTTTCCAAATTCAAGCCTGTGTACAGAAGGCTGAGGTGATCAGAGCGGAGAAGTTGTTTGTTCAGTTCGGGGGGACCCGAGCACTGTGTTGCCTTATCGTGCTTAAGTGGCTGGTCTAATAATGGGGTAGGACTCCCTGCGTAGTCGTGGTCAGGAGGAAGCGAAGGGGTTTCTTCCTCATGATTATTGTCTTCCACAGCACAGGTGGCAGATGCAGCTGAGGAAACAAAAATAGTACAACATTGGTGACATCTCTGCAAAATTTAACTTCTATTGACAAAGCACATTTATCAGAGTAGTTTTTATTTTTACCAGAGGTGGGTTTAAGTAACCAACATGTATATTTAAGTAAAGTTACTTCAATACAACAGTAGGGGTTCAAGTAAAAATAATGTACTCAAATTAGAGAAATTGTGAACGCTACATCCGTTTGACAATTTGTACAAAAAAAAATCATGCAATTCAAATGAAAAGTACACAAAATCTGGTCTTAAATTTACAAAACTAAGAAATAATGAAATAATTTTGGAAGAAGAAATGTTTCATATTGTCAAAATAAAGCTTTTAGTTAAACAAAAACGTTTATAACAGACTGTTAAAAATACTCAATTACATTAAAAGTAAAGAAACTTTGTAAATATAGCTAGCTAACGCAGTACTGGCCACCTCTGGTTTTCATAATTTCACAAAGTGTTACATAGAACCAATCACATTATTTTACATATTTTAACAAATTAAAGAACATGACATGATCTTTGTTAAATGTCCTGATAGCCCAATAAATAATGTCTATTACACTAAACATACAAGAACAGGATCAGGCGGAGAGTCTTGTCAAACAACTTCATCATCATGTCAACTTACTTGTGTGTCTTACTAGCACCCGGCGAGGTCTCTTCAGAGGCGCGACGTAGCCTAACCATTTCTCGGGGTATGGATGTTCAGGAGTAGGTTTACCATCCACAAATTGATACGAACAGACAAAAGGAAACTTCGGCGGATTCTTTAAATTCAGCGCCTTAAGCCACGCACGCCTGTCCTCTTCCTTGACCGGGGGTCGGTGCAGAGTAAATGCTGGCCCACAACATTCAGATCTCTTCTTTTGATGCTCATAACAAATGTCTTTTTCTCCAGTTGTTATGGCAGCCACTGACTGCACAGTTAACACTGGCCATCTCTAATTTCTTTAAATTGGAAGGCAATTAAATTAAACTAAGACAGATAACAGATTGGACCAGGGCAAACAAAGCGCTAAGTAGCTAAACCAGGAAGTGAGATTACACGGATGGCGCCACCCAGTGCTACTTCCGGAATAAGGTGAATAGTACCCGAGTGAAAAACTAAGCAAAGGAGGTAAGCCTGCAACAGACTCCCTCTGTAGGAAGGGAGAAGGTATAGATAGCTACATAGGCATCTAGATCTTAAAAGACACTTCATCCGGTCACATATATATAGACAGAAACATGTTGAAATGTGAACTAGACAGGTATGCTACCTTTCAATGCTAAATTTATATTCATGTATGACACAAGGATGTTTTTATGTTCGATAATAAAACACAGCATGATAAAAGTAGGCTAGTATGAGTGTTTACTCTAATTTGGTGAATATTATAATGTTTAGACCAAGCGGCAACCTTCCCGTCTCTCTCTTGAAACCAACACGGAGCTTTGGTCTATACAGCTAATTTTGCCCTTCATAACAACTGTGAGGGGGGTGAATTTTTTTATAACTCATCCGTTTAGTTGATTAATAAGTTCTGCATAATTAAGGGTGTGGCCACTTGAGTGACAGATGGATTCCCGCTGATGTCAATGCTAGCCGTTTGTCTGCTGTTACTAGCCGTCACTTCACCTCAGCAAATGTTAGCTGCTGAACTTGCCACCTCTGCAGTGTTTTGTGCTTTTTTCACTAAAGAGTAGTTTCAAACCACAATTAACGCTCTGGTTTCTACAACTTTCACTTAGAAGCAAAAATCTGCCTTTAAACTTGAAAGAAATTTTTCAGTATTACATCAGCACTGCAATCAAGATCCCATAAAAGCACTCACCACTCGTCAGTCTTTGGCCTACGATTTGGAAACAGACCTCTTAGCTGCTATAGTCACATGGTGTGGATAGCTAGTTAGCTCCTGTAAGGATCGATTGCTCCTGTCTGCCTTGCTGCTGAGTGGTTTGCGTCTGTAAGCTCTGTATAGCTTTCTGTTTTGAATCTTGAATCTGTGCTTGCCGTCTTTTTTTCTTGCGCTCGCTCACACCTTTTACTAGTCTAATAAACAACTGTAATAGAGAATCAGTCAACAAACACAGTGAAACACCCACTGAGAATCCTGTTGAATGTGCCAATGTGAAAATAGAGACATCAGCCACCATAGTCACATGTTTGCCAGGAGCCAGAGCGCCTGACATCAAAGCAAATTTAAAAGTGCTGGCTAATGCTAATTGTAAATTCTCTGATTTTCTGAAATTATTATTCAGGTGTGTGAACTCACAAGTACGATGTCAGGCACTGTCATTTGCTCTGGCCCCCTTCCTGTTCGCAGGAGTGATGAGATACTTAGTAGATTGTCCTCACTCAGTGGCTGGCTGTCGAGGTGGTGTCCGCAAAATAACATAGAATTCATAGACAATTGTTAAAGGTTTTGGGGCAGACCTGACCTGTTGAAAAGAGATGGTATTCATCCCTCCTGGGATGGTGCTGCTCTTCTATAGTAATATGGCACATAGTCTTAGAGCTCTGTAGATTTGAAAATTAAGCTTGCTATAATGTTTCTCTGGAGTTAGTACAGTAAGGATTAAGCTCATATAAGGTATAAATATAAATGGAACATACACCTCATGGTTACACATGGTGCAGTCCACCTTCCATATTAAGAAACCTGTCCTTCATTGTATACATTTGTGGTACATTTGTATCAGTGAAAGCATTCCTTTCCTTATAAAGAATATGCCAACTGTTGATGACAGTCAGTTCCACACCGTCACACCACCAGTGGCCATCTAATGAAGAGAAAGTTAGGAAAAGGAAAAGCAGACCAAAGAAAAAAACATGATATAAAAACAAAATAAACAGACAGTGGAAACATAAGGAAAACAGAAAAGGAAAAACACAAAGAAAAACAAAACAAACAAAATAACCCCAACCCATTGTTACAGGTCTGCCAGGTTCTGATACTACACTTCCCATCACTCTCCTCTGTTCCCACCTGCACGTCATTCCTGATCACACACACACCTGCACCTCATCATCAATATCATCACCACCACAATAAACACACCTTTCACCTCTGTTCACGGTCCGGTCTCGTTCATTCGAAGAGGACTACTTACCCAGCTTCATATCCATCTCTTGAGTCTGCTTCCGTAACACCCATGTTATGTCCCCACATACTATGTGTCTTTTAATATATCTCTATAATGCTACACCCTTAAAACATTCAATGGGGTTATATATAACTGTAGGGTTCTTGACTGAACTCTTTTTTTCCTAAAAGTTTTTTATATATGGGAAAATGTCTTAAATGATTGCATAATATGTTTAATGGGCTGTTATTATTTTATTTTTTTACTGATAAAGTATGTTTACAAACTTATAAACTTTATTTAGAACTAAAAATTAATTAAAAAATGTAATGAAACTAAATCCATAAATTGATTCCATGATGGGAATATGAAGCGCCTGACAGAACAAACTAAAACCAAATTTGCGAAACAAAACCCCCCAAAAAAGAACACCTGAACATGTCTCCTAAAATGACAGAAACCATCTTTCAAAACTATGCATTAAATATCCTTTGGCTTTACTTTTCAGGAAGATTCACACTTTTGACACTTGATTCTGACATACTACTGTGTTTTTTTCGCCTATTGAAATGAAATACTATTACAATTTAAAATAATGGTTTTCTATTTGAATATACTTTAAAATATAATTTATTCCTGTGATCAAAGCTGAATTTTCAGCATCATTACTCCAGTCTTCAGTGTCACATGATCCTTCACAAATCATTCTAATATGCTGATTTATTATCAATGTTGGAAACAATTGTGCTGCTTATTTTTTTTTTTTCATGATTTTTGTGATAACATGAAAATAATACAACAAAGTTTGTTTCTAGAAGAAAATGGTGTCATCGTCCACCTTAAGTAAGGCAGATCAATAATATTGTTGAATATTAAATGTCCCCAACTAAGCAAGCCAAAAGCCAAGGCAACAGTGGCAAAGAACCAAAACTCCATCAGTGACAGAATGGAGAAATAAACCTTGGGAGAACCCAGACTCAGTCGCTCAGTTCTCCTCTGGCCAACGAGCGAACCGTGTATGATTATGATCCAGGCAGCATTACAGGTCAGAGGTCAGACTGAATCAGAACATTCAGAATATTTATCCAGTTCTGGTTGGAAGTCGGAGTCATCACGCCGGTACGGAGACGAGTTTGTTGAGGATCAGTGCTGATGCTGTCGTGTGGATGAGGACTTCACAGGGATGATGAGGCTGGCACTTCAAGGATGCGTCATGGATAATTCCAGGCGCAGGTCCTCCATCTGATCTGGATACGGCCTGGATCCGGCTGACTACAGTAAACCTCGGAATAAACAGATTAACATGTAGATGCCATTCTTCTTATGATGTAACGAGTACATCAGGTGTTATAGGAAGTGCCCCGGGTTCCGGCTGACCTAATCTATGCAGCCTAATAACCATTTAACTGATTTGAATAATAGAAATGTAAATGCCAGGTAAAAGAGATGTGTTTTTAGTCTAGATTTAAACTGACAGAGTGTGTCTGCTTCCCGGACAATGTTAGGAAGACTGTTCCAAAGTTTTGGTGCTAAATAGGAGAAGGATCTACCGCCAGCAGTCTGGGTATTATCAACTGGTCGGAATTTTGAGATCGCAATAGACGTGAAGGAGTATAATGCGTTAAGAGCTCTCTCAAGTACTGCGGAGCTAAACCATTTAGTGCTTTGTAAGTAATCAGCAATATTTTAAAATGTATGCGATGTTTAATAGGGAGCCAATGCAGTGTTGACAGAACTGGGCTAATATGGTCATACTTCCTGGTTCTGGTAAGAACTCGAGCTGCTGCGTTTTGGACCAGCTGTAGTTTGTTGATTAAGCGTGCAGGGCAACCACCCATTAGAGCATTACAGTAATCTAGCCTTGATGTCATGAACGCATGAACTAATTGTTCCGCATTTTTCATTCACACATCCACTAAAGAAGCAATTTTGGAGGATGCCAGTAAGAAAAACTGTTTCAGTTCCTGTTGACTTCTGTTTGATTGTTGGTCCAATGGGAACTGAAACAGTTGTTACCAGCATATTTTCAAGATTCCAAGAAACATTTTAGAAAAATATAAAACACTACTCTCTTGTGTCTTTTGCTTGTTCAGTGTGCAGTGGAGTTACAGTAGTTTGTCACATGTACATGTATGTGCACAAATACACTGGATATACATTATGTATTTACAATTGATGAATGTTAGTTATTGAACTGCACTGAATCAACACTGAAGTGACTTGAGCTGAAAACTGACACTATTGGCTTGATGGCCATGGTGCTTCTCAGGTGATTTTGAATTTGTTACCATTGTGAAGCTGCTGTGAAACATTCTATATTGTAGCTTGAATGTATTTTCAGTATATATATATATATATATACACATACACACACACACACACACACACGCAGAGTATATACACACACACTGAATATGCATACAAGCCAAGTCAGAAAGTCAACTTTATTTCTAAAGCGCTGTGTGTGTATGCATATGTAGTATACACACAAACACACATCTATTTATATATATACACATATTATACACATATTAGTTTTGTTTTCTAAGTGATCAATTACAAAGTGTTTTCACACATGATCATTGGGTGTAGATCATCAGTAAATCATCGAGTGTGGCATTTAAATGGAAGCGTTTCCCAAATTAAACAAAAAAGCTCTTAGTTTTGAATGATGTGTGTAATGTAGTGAACTGTCACGAACTGCTCTGAGACAAGGTTGAAGATCCAAATGCAGTTTTATTGAAAGTGTAATCCACAATCGTAGTCAAAAACAGGCAAGAGGTCAGTGCACCAAATCATTTTTGTTTTTTAATCAAGAGAACATGTTGAAGACCATGTGGACCAAAAGACCACCTTCCTATCAGTCCAGATGCCAACCACAAGCAACTTTAGCTAAAATCCCATTCTTTCCTGTGAGACTTCTCTTCCAGTAGTGTAGGCTAGAGGCCTTCAAAACACATCTGGCTTTTATAATTCAAACCATTTCTACAATTGTCTTATAGATAGATAGAATACAGACCGATCAATTAGTGATTTCTATCAGTGCGTACAAGTGCTGTTGGTTCAGGAACTGAGTATTTATTTATTTTAAGGAGTACTCCTTTGGGATCAGAAGCATCTGAGGTTGCTTCTTGCCATGCACATCCCAGGTCCAATGAATTGTGCAAAAATTTGAAAAACATGAATTTCACGTGTTTGTGTATTCACTTGTCAACCAACCTCTCATGTCACTCTCTGACGGCTCGCTGTTGTGTCCTGACTCCTGTCTGGTCCTCTTGTATACTCTGCAGTCCTGTTTTCCTCGAAAAAAAAGGAAAGACAAGAGCACAGAGTACTTCCACCTCTTCCCCTGGCTTGCTCCTGACCCACTCTTTCTCTCTGTCTCCTTTTTCTCCTTGACATAAGTGTCACTGAGGCCCTTCCGCCTCCTACGGATTGTCTCCTCTGACAAGAAATACACGTAAACACAAATTGCTACTAATAAACCAGAGAAATATCCCGGTGTCGAAACCTGGAATGACAGGTTCTGCTAACTTTGGCTAATGCCAGTGTGTTAACAAGTTCATATATCGGGTGTATATATTCATCACTTACCAGTTAGTCCAACTTCCTCGCTGATTTTTCTCCACACTATCTCCTTTAATGTCCGTTCTCTGTGCAAGTAGGATGTTGTATTGAATATTTCAGGGTACCCACAGACGGCAACAATAATGGTCTCCATTTTCGACAACAGTGATAGCAACCGGACGTATCAATGAGCTCTTCGCTGATTGGCTGGAGCGACTTCGCATCATGCAAATTTTCTGCTCGAGTTGACATGTTTCAACTTGCGCGCAAGACGTGATTGAGGCGAATATCACACGATGAAACTCTCCCCAAGATGATTCAATGTTACTCTTATTATTATACTTGATCAATACATTAAGGTCTATGGTTTCACATAAAATGACTTTATCTTGCCGACTTTATTGCTGTACTTTAATCACTTTCTACTGGGTATCTGTTAGATCACAACACAGGAGTAGAGAGCACTATAATTGTTCTTCACACGCACAGGAACTGAAATTTAAAACTGTTTAAAGAAAACCTCAATAAACTATTGAATAGATAGAAACTGTATAATACACTACGCATCATTACGTCTTTCCTTTGTGCTTTGAACTTTTCAATGCGAACTCGCTGTGACTCATGTTGCTTCAAGCGCATCATTCTGCGCTCGGGATGCGCATTAGCACTTTGTGCCGCACTGTATTGGAGCCTTTCATATCATAATACTTTTGCGCAATGAAAGATTATTAATAGCCTTTCTTGTTCTGTCCTATCTATCATATGTTGTTGCCTCATTAAACAGCTGTGCTATACATTTTTAAAAAAAGTCTTAATTTTATAGTAGGCTATGTATAAAATAATTGATATTTTAGATTTTTGTTATCTTGTTTGTCATGAATGTATTTTGCAACAATACAACGAGTAATGTGTAATGTTTTACCAGATTTAGTGCTACACTTATTGTCTCTAAATGTTTTTTTCACTAAATGTTCAGATTTTATACAATTATTGTGCACTTGTGATTTTTCTAGACTAAATTTTACAGCTGAATTATCCACTAATCTAGTTTATAATAGCATTTTTGTCATAGATTATGATCATATATTTTTTTTGATTTGTTGTTTTTCTTTATAATGAAGTTGCCTGTATTAAGTAGATTGTGTTTAACACACACAAAAGAGTGATTATTAGTTGACAAAGATGAACCCCAATCATCTAAGAAAAGAAAAACTAATAATTCTTCTGCCGGTGCCTTGACTCGTTAAGTACTTAACTCCTCAAGTTCCTGGCCAAAACAACAAACCAAAATAAACGTTGATGTTAAAGGATCCTATCCCTTGGGGTTGAAAATCAGTAAGCGAATTATCATTGTTTGTGAGGTTGTGTTTTGTAAGTAATGTAGAATGTTTAAAATATTTTTTTCACTCCTATTTCACTCCTTATGTCCTATTCTCAGTTCTATCCATTTGTCATCAAAGAAGCATTTCTAAAGTTATCTTTAGTTTAAATAATGTATTAATTTATCCTCTGTAGCAAAAACAAAGTCTTCATCTTTAAACACCACCATGTCTTGGAATTGTCCAATGCCAGTTGTAACCCTCAGTGATGCTGTTGGCCTAACAAACATCTGCTCAACCATCAGATCTAACACCTCCCTTCAGGAGATGCCCAGTGGCGGTGACCCCCTGCCTTAGGTTGTCCTCTGTTGGCCAAAAGAGGATCTTACCCGTCTTTGAGAAATCACCCTATTTACACTGGTATTTACTCTCCTTCCCATTAGGACATTTTTAACAGGTATTTTCCGGAGCTCAGGAAAGTGCATTCCAGAGCCATCAGAGCCATTTGGAATGCCGAATAGTGTAAACATGGAGAAAAATTAATGATAGTATTTAATCACTAGATTCCATTAGACATCTTCAAACATCAACATAGCAATGCTGAGTTTATACTCAGTGAATTTAGTTATTACAACCATTAATTCAGTGTAATGTTCTGTTACATCAATAACTGGAACCATCAGCCCTGTACATGGTCAAGACAAAGATGAGACAAAGAAGTTACTGGTCATGGAATAAACAAATAAAAATGGTCACTTCTATCATTCAAGGTAGAATATCATTAAAACATTTAACTCCCAATTGCATATATTATTTCTTTTTAAAAAATCTTTGTCTCTATAATTTCCAACTTATGACACAGGCTCAAATAACAAAATCTAAATGACTTTGAATGAGAGAAAGTCAAGACTGCCTCAGAATAATTCTGCATTTACAATACTTTATTAATTTCATTCTACTCACTTTTTACTCTGACTTAGTCAGAAATTACATGTATTTCAAATAAACATCTTTGTTTATATTTGTCATTTTTCCTTGTCATATATATTTGTTATATATTTTCCAACTCACATTCTTATGGAGTCATTATCTATCATTTTCATCAGCTTGTACTTGTCAATTATCTATAAAACTATTATCATAAATCTTTCTTCAAAGTGATTCCTTAACTTCAACCTTATGATGTTATTTTATCTCTTGTTCTTCTTCAAACAAAAACTTACATTTTGTAACGTTAAACAATGATCACCTTTCAAACCCACATTAACACCAGAAATCTCTGTTAAAAAAGCTTAGCTTGTTTCTGTTTTTCTCTTCAAATACCCCGAAGATGATGTTTTGCTGTACAATTGTGTATACTAGAGAAGCAACAGGCTTTATATTTTTATATCTATCTTCATCCCAGCATATCAAATAGTTTTAGAGGTTTATTTTTCAGAGGAACTTAATTAAGCCAAATTAAATTGAATTACTTAATTTAATTCCATTTGTCCTTTTTTTATTTTTTTTTACCATGTCTGACACATATTCATTGGCAACACAACTGGTACTTTAATTTACACAGTTCATTTAAGCAGTTTCAGTCAATGTCTAATCATCAGGCAGACTTAGAATTATTTTAGAATAAAATAAGGTCTTACCTGAAATGATTGAGACAAATTATCCTGTTCTTGGTGACGCCAAATTGTAGATTTAAAAAAATCATCATGCTTCCCCCATTATGGTTGAATCACGGAAGCTACACCAGTTACTTTTGCTAAGAGATGTATTATTAATACATGTGTCAGCATAGGAGAGAAACAGGCATATAAGAATAAGGCTACATGAGAGGTGGTCTTCATTCTAGATTTCTCTGTTCCCCATTTCTCTATCAGAGCGGCTTCCTTTTATGGTAACAAACTATGTTGCTTAGGTTTTAAAAATGGTACATATGTCATCATGCGTACACATGGTACAATCCACTTCCATATTAAGAAACTATCTTTGTTGTTTACATCTGCATCAGTGGAAACATGTTACAGTGTACATACCCCTCTACAAAATATAGCTCATCCACCTGTCTGATATATGATCTTCACATGGTTCCATGCTATCTATAGTCTCATGCATTCAACAAATGCACATAAAACTCTGACTTGACAAAATACATTATGAAATTATTATGAAAATGAATAAAGAAAAATAATACAGACACATAACATTAAACAGTAAAGTTTTTAGTCTTCAGTTCAAATATGCAGAATATGCCACTTCAGCTCTCGCCGGCCGTGCATACGCCTCCGCTGGCAGTCAAGCTGCTTCGGCGCTCCACACTATGGATGTCCTCCAGGTTTTTCAAGCCAAACTCCTCCGCGCATTGGACGAGTCTGGACCTGAACCGGAAGCTTTTAAGGACCTGCTCAGCGAAACGGATTTGGCCCTGCGAGCCACAAAGTCAACATCCCAGGCGATCGGACGAAGCATGGCGAACTTGATGGTGCTTGAACTGTGGTTCATGGTTAAACTTGACTGACATGAAAGATGCAAACAGGGCAGCTTTTCTCGACTCACCTATCTGCTTCGCGGAGCGCTATACCGAAGCTCAGAAAGCCTCGCAGGCTATGCGCCATTTTCTCCTGAAGCGTTCCAGCGCTGTTTCGAGCCGCCACAAGACGACGCCGCCTCCTCAGCAGGTGAAATCAGCACCACCGGTCTCCCAGCCCCGCCCAGCGGCTGAAGTCCGTCACCGCTCTCGCTCTGCAAAGCGCCAGCCATTCCGTGAGAGACGGGGACCCTGACCCAAGATTGTGTTGGACCCCAAGCCTCGTAAGCCTTCCTAGCCAAAGGAAGAAAGATGGAGAATTCGAGTCCTGCCGAGGCCCCTACACACAAGCACTGTTCCCACAGTATCAAGCTCCCCCCCTGCTCACACTGGGAATGCAGTATATGTAGGTTATGTGCCCACTAAAAAGTATGCACCCCTGCACATAAGCACTGTTCCAACAGTATCAAGCTTTCCTCCGGCTCACGCCGGAAATGTATTAAATGTAGTTTGTGTGCCCACTGTGAAGTATGCACCCCTACACACAAGCAGCAGTTCTCCCCCTAGCTTGTGTGAGAGACACAATAAATGTAGAAGCGGCGCCCGCTATGAAGCGCGTGCCCCTACATATGAAAACTGTTCCCACAGTATTAACTCCCCCCCCAGGCTTGTGCGGGGGATACAATAAATGTAGATCGGGTGCCCACTATGAGATACGCGCCCCTACACATGAAAACTGTTCACACAGTATCAGTTCTCCCTCCAGCTCACGTTGGAGATATGATAAATGCAGATTGTGTGCCCGCTATAAAGCCCGCACCCTGCACTCAAACGCTGTTCTCACAGTGTGAAGTTACAAACATTATTTATATTCATTCAGACGTTATTGGAAACAACTGAAGAATAAAACTGAAAATCTGTGTGCCGCACTGATTGCGTCATGGAAGCGCTACGGAGAGTCACGAAGAGCGTCTTTGGAAACAGCTAAACTCAACTCACGGGAAATGTGTAGCAGGTGCACTTTTAATTAGTGCTATGAACGGCAAAAACGGTCAGAAAAAAATTTGACAGGGCGCTTGTCCTGAGAGGTTAACGGCACGGTTTTTGTCCAGTTACAAAATGTCTCTTTTTGAGGAAAGAACTGCGTGACTGCAAAGAGGGTAACACTTTATAATAACGTTCAGTTGTAAGTCATTTATAAGTGGTTAGTTAATGATGAACTAGTCATTTACAGAACATTCATAAATGATTAGCAAGTGATATACTAACATTTTATGTATGTTTTGTAAATTCCGTTACAAGTCATTTACATGTGATTAGTTAATGATTAACTAATTATTTACAAAACATGACTATGCGCTCATAAATGATTAATAAGTGATATGTTAATTATTGGATGTATGTTTTGTAGATTCAGTTATAAGTAATTTACAATTGATTAGTTAATGATTAACTAGTCATATACAAAACATGAATATGTGTTTCATAAATGTTTAATAAATGTTAGTTTTTTTGTATATATGTAGCAATTAGAGGGTGCAAAAAGTGTTGTAAATGCCTTGAATACACATACAGATCATTTGTAGGTATATGTAACACATTTACAAGTGATGAATAGTTTACACTTTAGATTAGGGGATGCAGAAAGTGTTGTAAATGATTTACAACACTTTCTGCATCCCCTAATCTAAAGTGTAAACTATTCATCACTTGTAAATGTGTTACATATACATTCGTAGATAACATTCGCAGACCTTATGCCTTTTTGATTCTTGAAGTGGTAATCTACAAATGAAGTGTAAGACATTTACAAGTGATGAATAGTTTACACTTTAGATTAGGGGATGCAGAAAGTGTTGTAAATCATTTACAACACTTTCTGCATCCCCTAATCTAAAGTGTAAACTATTCATCACTTGTAAATGATTTATTCATGCGTTTACACATCTATAACAGGTGTTGAACACTGTAGTGTAAGTGCTGACTGGTGAGGGTATAGACAGCTGTCTTCTCTGAAACACATGGATTCTACCCACTGTGCTCCTGATGTGAGCAAAACATGCAAAAAAAATTTAACATCATTTATTAAACATTTATGAAACGCATAGTCATGTTTAGTAAATGATTAGTTAATCATTAACTAATCAATTGTAAATGACATAACTGAATCTACAAAACATATAATGAACATATCACTAATTAATCATTTATGAATGATTAGTCATGTTTTAAAATGATTAGTTAATCATTAACTAATCAATTGTAAATGACTTGTAACACAATTTACAAAACATACATAAAATGTTAGTATGTCACTTGCTTCTCATTTATGAATGTTTTGTTAATGATTAGTTCATCATTAACTAATCACTTATAAATGACTAACAACTGAACATTATTATAAAGTGTTACCGTTTGTGTGTTTTGAGAAATTGTATGACAAGGTTGCATCAGAGTGCATACGGTTCATATGTGTATTTAAGAGTCTGTTAAATGTGCATGTTGTGTTAATGCATAGGGTGTCAAATGTTTTTTTGTAATTGGGTATTTTATTATTTTTCTTTTTTTCTTTAAAGTGTAGCGGATGAGCAGATCGTTCATTCGCTGGTTCTGAATTAATGAATCATGGCTCGTTGAATCTGAACACAAATGCACATTCCTTCTTGCTTTCACACTCTGAACCCCCGAATGCAAATCATCTGTGTTGGCTCCAGCTAGTCTGCAACAAATGGTCTTTCGCGACACTTTATTGCACCTTGGAGGATAACCAGAACAACACGACACCGCATCTCCTAGCTTTGCAAAGCTTAAAAGAATTTCAAACCCCCTTCCTCTAAGCCAGAGAGATAACAAAACTTTCTATAGACATTCCATACACACACACACAAACGTTTCTTTTCACTCATCATGATAGTCATTACTAAGATGTATTTGATTAGTTTTGTTTTGATCAGATAGTTATGATCTTCTTTTGTTTGGCTCTGAAATGTATTTTGGAAGAATGTTTCCCCCAGTGGAATCGCATCCCGTGACCCTATCTCATGCCAGGTCATCCAGTTCCTCTGCAAGAGAGATAATGGGGAGCTCAACGCGACCGACCTTCCAACACACACATTAACGCACACACATACACGAACTATGAACATTAAACTTAGAATATAAGCATGTCATATTTCATATACTCCTGTGTGTTTCCCAGTTTATATTCACTTCGTTTATGACGTTTATTTGAAGGAACGAACTTTTAAATGCTTCTATTCGTGCATTTGATTGTAACTCTGTATCCTTAACTGTTTTATATGTCATTCTTGGTATCTGTTTAACCGTCTTGTTTTGACTGAACCACTCATACATAGGAGATTACAGTAAAATGTATTGTTCTGTGTGCACAATCTTGATGGAGTGTTCTGCTGAATTTGTATACTATCATAATCTATGCAGATAAGTTTGTCTTGACAAGACAAAGAAACTTCTTCCCGCTCGAAAATCTCGGGAGATGATTTGACTTCCCCGCAAAAAGGGGCGTGGACGGGATTCCCTCAAAAGACGGAATTTGCACATTTCTCTCTCTCTTCCTCTTCGGTCAAACTTCGGGAAACACCAACTTCGGACAGGCTCCGGCCACCGTCTTCGGACTCGCACCTCCGCGTCACTCCCGACCTTTCTTTTCTTTTCTTTACTAAGTTTTATTTTTATATTCGCCTCTCCCTCCACGAGGGAGATGAATTCTGAATTGTTTCTTTGGTAACTTCACGTTCGGTGAACCTTTAAATCTTCTTCTTTGAGCTAATGTTAATGTACTACCCAGTGCGGTTACAAAAGTTTATCAACCTAATTTGAGCTTGATCTTAAACCAACCTTTTCTACTAAAGGAATTACTGTTTCAAGTTACTAATCTAACTGCAAGCTAAAGTCAGCTGTTCTAATCAATTGTGATGTGAATGGAAATCAACAGACTGCAGACCAACTAAGATTGTAACAACTTTATTGAAGATTTAAAGTAAAGGCCATTTTTGAGATGATCCTTGTGTCCGTGGTTGACTAAGGTCTTTTTCGAGTTAGAAGGAGAACTGATGTGTGCAATCCAAGAAATAACTCGACACACAGTATCACAAGCAGAAAGCTGCTGGACGATCGGGTCACTATCACAGAGCGGCCTGTCTCCAAACTTCATTCAACCCCTAGCTATGCGGGCCAAGGCCTGGGAGGCCATCCCCGAAATATCAGAATGGGTGTTGAACATAATAAAACGAGGCTACTCGCTACAGTTTGCTCGCAGACCTCCGCACTTTATAGCCGTGGTCGAGACGACAGTAAGAAGCAAAGTGATGAAACTGTTAGAGAAAGGGGCCGTGGAGCCAGTCCCTCGGTCGCAAAGCGAGTCAGGCTTTTACAGCCGTTACTTCCTCGTTCCGAAGAAGGATGGCGGCCTCAGGCCCATCCTGGATCTCAGACGCCTGAACAGAACGCCTCTTTTCGCCTCAGAGGACAACGCTCATTGGCAAATTTATTTTACAAAAAGCAGGGACGCGCTAACCCACGATTGGCCGAACCTTCTGCTATATGCATTTCCTCCGGTCACGATGCTACTACAGGTCATCAAACGGATCAGGGAGAGCAAGGGTGCAGTGTAGCCCTCCTCTGGAAGAAGAAAACTTCTCAGAGTTGGCGCAGCTATTGGAAACAGACCCATGGCTGATACCGCTGAGGAGAGACCTTATGGGCCCTTCATGTATGGCCCCTCAACGGGTATCCGGGGGTCTCCCGGAAAGGGTGTTAAAGACCATCACTGAAGCGAGAGCGCCTTTAACCAGGCACCTCTACGCTCAGAAGTGGTTGGTGTTCTCCGGCTGGTGCGCAGCACAGAGCCTGGACCCCCATTCGTGCGAAGTATCAGATGTACTCACCTTGAACCGCTCTTGGACGCGGGTCGTACCCCCTCCATGCTCAAAGTGTACGTAGCGGCCATAGCAGCGTCTCACGCTCTGGTGGCCGGGATATCACTAGGGAAGAACGACCTCGTCGTGCGCTTCCTTAAAGGTCCCGTTCTATGCGATTCCATGTTTCAAAGTTTAGTTAGTGTGTAATGTTGTTGTTGTTAGAGTATAAATAATATCTGTAAAATTATAACGCTCAAAGTTCAGTGCCAAGCGAGATATTTTATTTAACAGAAGTTGCCTTTCAAAGCCTACAACGAACGACTCGTTTGGACTACACCCCTCTACTTCCTGCATTCATGATGTCACCAGAACCGTTTTTGGACTAACCTCCACCCACAGGAATACACAAAAAAGGGGGGCGTGGTCTTGTTGCGCTCCCACGGAGAAGAGGAAGAGTTGCGTTTGTAGAGTGTGTTTGTTGTCATGTCGGCGAAACGCTGTTATTTTCATCCTGGAGTCAGATCATCGTTGTTTGGCCTTCCCAGGGACGCTGTACTTCGAGATCAATGGTTACAATTTATGTTTAACTCGGTTCCCGAAAATTATAATCCACATGTAAAACTATGTTCAGCACATTTTTCTGAGGACAGCTTCGTCAATCTCACTGAGTTTAATACCGGATTCGTACAAAGATTACACTTGAAAGATGGAGCAGTTCCCTCTTTGTCTGGAGAAGGCGTTGTTTATGGACCACAACCGGTAAGTGTATTTTATTATTTAAGTTGGTGCGTTTAACAGTTTCTGTAACTTAAAGGGCAACGCTGTTTAGCTTTGTTAACTAACGTTAGATGGTAATTGAAAGTAATCCGACAAATTTTTTTTTTAAAGTATAGTAATTCAACCTGACACCATCGATTGTTGGTGTTTGTAATGATCATTTTAGATTTTTTTTTTTATTATATCTATTGTTTACTGTTTAGTTGCAGCCATGCGAATCATTGTTCTCTGTTTAGACCTATGTAACGTTACCTACTGTAGTAAAGCCATGTTTGTTTCCTATTTATTGCGAAGCTATTAGGCTATAGTGCTCATATACGAAAATGTAACTGTGCTAAACAGTAACAAACAATAAATATCCACAGTTTTTGCTGTTATAATCTATTCAAGGACCATGTTATTAAATTTATTATAGAGAATGCATGCCTGTTTTTTTTTTTGTTTTTGTTTTTTGCTTTGTTTCTGTTGTATTGTGAAACATGTCAATTAAATATGTCATTACTGTTGAATATGGAAAATGCATACATTGGTATTACTTCATAATTAAATACACATTTGAAATATTTGTTACAGAGTTCATCTCAGCAGGTACCGAGTTCCCAAGAGCTCACTGCAACATCTTCAGTACATGAAGCTGGATGTCAGACAGACTCTGAACACATCGAACAGTGGCCATACAGATATCACCAAAGATGCGATCAGTGGGCACACAACTTTCTGTTGGTACACTGAGGGATGTCCACGTAAGAAGCAAAGGTATGAAGTCTAGACATGAAATATCAGCAGTGGCACATATTTGTTTGTATTATGTTTTTATATAGAGAAATTATATGTAATTGTATGAAAGACTGTGTTAAATAATATTATATAATTATTAAATTTAAATTATTATTTAATTATTAAAATATTTTTGGCCTTGTAGGCATTCAGGCAAAAGTTTCCAGTCAGGATGTTGGCACTGAACCGATACTCATGTTGCCGGATATCCAGTTGTCTTCAACACCAGTACGTGGCTCAATCTTCAGGCCGAGTAAGAGACTTAGAGGAGGAAGACAAAGAGGAACAAACAGAATCTGAGATACATGTAGAGCCACATGACTCCAGAGTCTGTTACTGAGGAATCAGAATTGTCGTAAGTTGCAAATAGTATTTGATACATTTTGACCGGAGTTAATGATGAATTTTATTTCATAATAATAACATTTGACATGCAATTAATTTTCTTATAAATGTCCCTTCTATTGCTTTAGAATACCGGTAGATCCTGTGTCCAGCTACAGTGACAAGAAGTACATTGTATTTGAAAGCTGCCTTAGAGAGATTTTTGAGTCATGTCCAGTTTGTAAGGCAAAATGTGATGTCCACCAAAGACAAATCGGTACTTTTGTTGCATTCACCCAGATTTGCGATAAATGTCAGCATTACAGACGGTGGCAGAGTCAGCCCATTGTAGGGAGTACCCCGTTGGGGAACCTGCAATTTGTGTGCTGCTACATATTTTCTGGGAGGGTCCTTTCCAAAACTTCAAAAGGTATTCCATTATTTATTGTACTTGATTTAATTTATTGTACTTACATTTACTGTCATTAATATGTACATTTTCTTAATGTTTTTTATGAATGTTATTTTCATAGATTTTCAAGGTCATGCAGCTCCAAACTGTACACTATAGTACTTTCCGGAGACATGCAAGAAATTTCATAGAGCCTTGAATCATCCACAGGTGGAACATAGATCAGCAACATGTTATTCAGCAGCTGAAAGAGAGGGGAAAACTTGCAATAGCAGGAGATATGCGTGCTGACTCACCAGGTAGAAGGAGATAACAAAATCTGTATATATACTGCTTATTTAATAGTTTATCATAATATTTATAGTGCTGAAGTTCGCAACAATGTTATGCCTATGATTGTTATTTTGTTTTACATAGGGCACTCTGCCAAATTTGGAAGTTATACATTGATGGATATGGAAAGCAACTCAGTTGTGGATCTTCAACTAATTCAGGTCTAAAACTGAATAACATGTTTCAAACTTGTTACTTTTTTAAATATGTTAACATTTATATATTCATATTTACATTCTATGTGCCTATTGACAGAGCAACGAGGTAGGTGGTAGTTACCACATGGAAAAGGAGGGTTTAAAACGATGTCTAGATAAGCTGGAATCCTGTGGTTTGGAGGTTGACTACATAGTCACTGATCGCCATCCACAAATTCAAAAGTACCTGAGGGAACGCAACATCACTCAGTACTATGATGTGTGGCACTTTGAGAAAGGTAAAAATAACTTTATTTATCTTTAAAAATAAATTTAATAACTGGTGTTTACAGTTGTATTACTATCCATCAATAAATATTTAACTTCTGTCTAACTTTTCATAGCTTTGTCTAAGAAACTTCTGAAGCTTTCACAAAGTAAGGACTGTGAGGTGCTGAAGAAATGGTTGAAAAGCATCAGGAATCATCTCTACTGGAGTGCGACTTCCTCTGTTTCAGGATCGGAAAAGGTGGCAAAGTGGACATCACTTCTTAATCACAAGCAGAACATCCATGTTCACGACAACCCCCTGTTTCCTAAATGTGAACACCAAGACAAGACTTCAAGGGATAACAAAAAATGGATTGAAAAAGGTATGTCTACATAGTTTTCATTCATGTACAGTTTACTGTAAAAATGTAAAAAAAAATAAGGTTTGATGTGTGTGTTGTTTACAGGGTCAGTGACATTCCGCAAAATGGAGAAAATAACGTGCAACAAGAGAGTTCTCAAGGACTTTGAGAAACTCAGTCACCAATTTCAAACGTCGACACTGGAGGCATTCCACAGCCTGGTTATACGTTTTGCACCCAAAAATGTAGTTTTCTTTTACATAGGAATGTTGTGCAGGTAATATTGTTTATGGCATCAAAATAACCTGAAGTTATATTTATTACGGTTTACTAATGATTTTACTTATTCTTCAATGATTGCAGGTTGTATGACAACATTCAAAAAACAGCTGAAAACCCATCTCTTCCATGAGCACCTAAACTCATAAAAAAAAAAAAAAAAAAAAAAAAACCTTTCCCTTAAAATCCCACTTATCATGCTTATGCTACTCTGAATAATGCCTGAACTTCGTACTCTGAACACTTCTTGCGTTGTTGTCTTTTGCCTCTTCATGATGACTCGCTTAATTTAGTCCTGATTTGTAAGTCGCTTTGGATAAAAGCGTCTGCTAAATGACTAAATGTAAATGTAAATGTATCTCGCAGCCATGCACTACAATGAGAATGCCCACCGTCCACAGGCAACAACAACAAAAGGAGAGGCTGTTTTCAAAATCGCTTTTCCAAAGTCAAAAAAAGGGGAATGCACAGCCAAGCCTGTGAAAACAGACCCAACGTTTAGTAAGTTAGAACATTTTAATTCTGAAGATTCAAATTTCATCGTTTAATGTTGTTTTTAGTATTA
This sequence comes from Rutilus rutilus, assembly GCF_951802725.1. Lineage (NCBI taxonomy): Eukaryota > Metazoa > Chordata > Actinopteri > Cypriniformes > Leuciscidae > Rutilus > Rutilus rutilus. The sequence goes on from NC_140209.1 coordinate 75,665,425, forward strand.
TTATTACTATACTTTTTATATACATTCATAATCACTTGTACTCATTGTATTTTGTGAAGATGTGGGAGAAAGAGAGACTTTGGGACTTTGTGTGCTGAGTTAGAGACTGGAATGTGCAGTGTTTTTCCACCAGCATAGTATGGGGATATACATTTCAACGTTAATATAAACCATATGTTCTTCTGCTGAATGTATGTGTTCCTATGGTGATGTAGTTTTTTCCTTGGTCAGGGATATAAAAACCAAGCCCTGTTTGTCCGAAAATCAGGAAGAGATGGAAATGTAGGAAAGATGACTGAGAAGCTGAATTAGACCTTCGCTTGGTCCATTGTCTCTTCCTCCTATGTTTTATAACCCAAATAAATAAGATATCTCTTGGCAAAATCACTGGTGTCTGTTTCCATGAAATTAAACAACAGGGGAAAGCAAGATTTTTAAATCAACAATTTGGCGTCACGAAGAACAGGATAGTATATCCAGAAATAATGTCTCAAGGTAAGACTTTTTCCTTTATATAAAAGTTCTAAGTCTGCCTGATGATTAGAGACAATGACTGTAACTGCTAAAAAGAACTGTGTTGTTTAAGGAGTCTGTGGTTTTGCCAAAGAATAAAAAACATAGTATAATAAAAAAATAAAAATAATTCAATTTAATTTGGCTTATTTAAGTTCTCTGAAAAGTAAACCTCTAAAGTTATTTGAAATGCTGGGATTGAGAAGGATCTTTTTTAGAAAAAAGACCATCTAGTCAAAAATTTGGGAGAATTAGCTGTAAGACGGTAAAACTATTATTTGCTGGTTGTCACTGATTGGTGGTTGGATAATATGGCGAGACTGTTTAAAACGATGGCAGAGTAATCTCTAAAATATATGGAAGATTCGTACTCGAGGCGAGGAGGTGAAACACAAGCAAAGCTCGATTGACATGAGCGGTTAAGTGTGGCGAGTCTGTTTAAAACGATGGCAGGGAAAAACTCTAAAACATTAACACGCTGGAGTAATACGAGTTAAAATAGTTAGGATCGCGTGCATTCCAACTTTGACCGTAAAGCTGTTCAAATATTTGAGGATACTGATCAGAGTAAGCTTAAAGAAAGAAAAAAAAAGGAAAAAGAAAACAAGAAATTAATCTGAGAGAAAATCCACAAATATTTAAAAAAATAATAAAAAATTGTTTTGAGTTAACTGGAAACTAAACAAAAATACTGAAAAACATTGAAGTTAACTTTTCTCTAAAATTTTCTAAATGCTAAAATTTACCTTCACGCACACACATACTGTAGTTTGGAGAAGGGAGGGAGAGAGAGAGAAGACGGGTAGCCTCTGACACACACACACACACACACACACACACACACACACACACATACATACATGCACATATGCATACACACACATACATAGGCTTGCAGTTCTGAGCGCACACACATAATATACAGAGAGAGCGAGAGAGAAGCAGAGTACCATAGCCCCACCCTTAGAGAAACACACTCACAGACACACACATCCCTGCTGTTCTGAGCAGCACAAAGTAACTTTGCAAGATGGCAGAAAGTGACTGTAACAGCAGAACAATTTCGGCTTGGTACCTTGAAAGAAAGAACAAGAAACAAGCTAAGCTTTTGAGAAAAGGACTTGACATAAATGCAAATATGGATGCACAGTTACACTGGTTCGAGTCTCAAAAAGACAAGATAAAATCACAAGCATTTCCAATACTGGCAGCTCATTGGATTGTAAAGCAAGGTGGAATTTGTTGTGATATAAATGGCGGTCCAGTTCCACTTGCTGAAGCAATGAAGCCTCAAATTGAAGCATTTAATAAGTTGAACAAAATCATGTCTATTAAATGTTCAGATGGAGATAATACAACCAATGATGAATCGTTTGATCCAGATTGGACAAATATAATAACTGAAGCGGAAAGAAAATATTCACAACTACCAGTGAAATCCGCAACCACAGTAACACCTCCTCCTTATAAACCAATCTATCCAGCTTTGCCTGAACAATATACAAGTTCATCTAAACCTGTGACACAGTCTCAACCTTCGAGATCAAATGGAGGTCCAGTTGACAAGATGTACATTGCATCTGCACAAGCAGCTCCAATAATAACAAGATCTAAATCAGCCCAGCCAGACAGAGACATGTTACGATGTACACCAGCTCGTAATTATGGATCTGACTGGGATGATGAGACAAGAGATGACGACATGATCACAGTTGACAAGATCGGTCCTGAATTTTCTTCACCTGTTGTTAAAAGGGAAGACTTACAATCTGAAATGATGACAGAAGAGAGACCATTCACACCAGGAGAGCGTCAAGCCATTCTCACAGCCTTGCCTCCTCTGAAGAGACAAGATCCAAACACGGAGTTTTGGCGAGAATTAGATTCTCTGGTTAAAGCACATCAAATGACATTAAAAGACATACACACCATTGTGAAAGCTAAAATCCCAAGAGAAAGATGGGAACGCTTGCCAGCTTCAATAACCACAGCCGAATGGATAAATTTGTGGGTTGATGACCAGGGGCGACCCCTGGGTCTTTGGCAAACATTAGATCTGTTTCGAAAAGAAATCCAAGAAATCTTGGGCAGTGGAAAAATTCCTTTCACATTCACAAAATTCCAGTGACATTGATTAAGCAAAACGATGATGAATCTCCAGATGAATATGCTCTGCGTAAGTGGAACGCTTACGAGAGATGGGCTCTCTGTGCCAAGAAACAACCTGACAGAGATGATGTACAGTTCACTGACACACTTGTGGATGGACTTAGTACAAAATATCAACAAGCTTTATCACTTGGAGTCAATCCAGGTGAGACATATGATAACATTTTGCAATGGGCTGGGCGCTTAGAGATGGCTACGAGATCAAACAATGAAGAAGGAAACAAGCCAAATCAAAGAGGAGTGGCGACAGTTCAATACAACATGGACACAGAGAGGTGGTTGAAGATTTGCAGCAACTGTGGAAAGCGTGGTCACTCAATAAAAGATTGTTGGGCTAAAGGAGGTGGAGCAGAAGGTCAAGGTCCATCATTTAAACAAGTCAGTGCAAAAAAAAATGATGAAACCTCTCAAGGGAAGACATGGACTGAAGCGCAAGTCTGTCAGCTCATAGAGGGAATTATGCATCCGCAATAGGAATCAGCGGCCCCCTGTATTAGTAAGAAAAGAGACAATCGCCTTTTCGTCAATGCATTGATAGGGGGCCACCCATGTGACATTTTGGTTGACACAGGAGCAGCGATTTCGATAACAGATCTGAACCTACCTACAACAGATGAAACTATGGAAGTTGAAGGAGTTGGAGGAGGTATCACAAAATTTTGCAAAAGTATACAAGTTCCTTTGCAAATACATGAAGATGAAGTCTTATGGACATCTTTCTGGGTAGGGCCGAATTCACAAGGAAGCCTTATTGGCATGGACATTCTTCCACTGTTGAACATGATCATATTTACTGACAGTCGTCAAATCGCTACAACAGCTGGAATAATACCACACGAAGATCGCACATGTAATCTAACGTCTGTTGGTACAGCAAAACCAATTATCAGAGATTGGGGAAAAGATGGTGTGTGGGGACTTCTGTGCAGTTTATATCCAGATGTTTGGGCTAAACACAAATTGGATTGCGGTAAAGCCAACATTGACCCTGTTGTTATTGTGGGACCGATACATGCCCCTCATAAACAATACCCTATCCGACCTGAAGCAAGACAAGCTGTGGAAGAGATAGTGGCAGACTTGGAAGCTGAAGGAATCATCAGACAATCTTCATCAACCACTAATAGTCCTGTATGGCCTGTCAAGAAATCGGATAACTCATGGAGATTAACCATCGATTACACAAGACTTAACAGTGTAACACCAAAACCGCATCCTATTGTGGCCAATCCAGCCACCATTCTGAATGATATTCCAGGAAACGCAAGAATTTTCACAGTATTAGATGTACTGTCGGCTTTCTGGTCTATACCTATTGACGAAAGATCTCAAGAGAAATTGGCCTTCACAGTGGGGGCAAAACAGTTTGTCTGGAACAGACTCCCACAAGGACTTAATCTATCTCCTGTGGTATTCCATAGAACTTTGGATCAGTTCTTAACGGAGCGAAAAGCTGAAATTGAGAGTTCAGGGAGTGTTTGCATCCAATATGTTGATGACTTGTTGATTGCAAGCCCAGACGAAAACAGCCATATATTTGCTCTGAATGTTGTCCTACAAGCCCTTAGGAAAGGAGGATTCAAAGTCAACCCCGACAAAACACAGTTGGCCAAAACCAAGGTTATCTACTTGGGCCAAGAAATATCTGTCGAGGGAAGGAGAATGACAACAGAGCGTGTAGAGGCATTACGGCAACTCCCAAAACCTCTAACAGTTACAGGAATACGGAAGGTGATGGGACTTTTCAACTACTGTCGCCAGTATATACCTGATTTTGCCAGCATCACTAGTCCTCTCATCGACTTGTACAAGGGAGGAAAGCCTGGAGTGGAGCAGATAACTTGGACACCAGAAGCTGAGGAAGCATTTACATCTATGAAAGAGAAACTGACATCAGCCCCAGCCTTGGGACTTCCCGATGGACGATTGCCATTCCATTTGTGGACCAGGGTGGGAAATGAGACCTACTCAGCAGTACTGTGTCAAAAACCAGGTGATCGATACAGACCAGTTGGATACTTTTCCACAAAGATTCCTGTCACAATGATTGGTCAACCACAATGTATACAAGCTCTCGATGGTGCCACATGGGCAGTGTATGCTGTGGAAAATTTGATAGGAGCACAAACCATCATACTTCACACTCCACACAGTATAGTGACGTTGTTGAACAACACAAACATCAAGCCCATAACTGACGCAAGGAGAGCAAAATGGGAAGCAACTTTGTTGAACAAGGATTTGAGAGTGGAAATAATCAGAGACACATCCCTTAACCCTGCAACAATGATGCTAGAACCACATGAGGGAACACCACATGAGTGTGAAAAACAAGTAGAAGAGGAAAGCCATGGTCCTGTTAATCCAATCCCTCTTGAAAATCCAGATAAGGAGTTATGGGTTGATGGATCCAGTTATTACGTTGATGGAAAACTACATACTGGATGGGCTGTAGTGGAAGCTGATGGAACTGTTGTGAAGAAAGGAGCTCTTCCTGGGCAATTTTCAGCACAAGTAGCTGAGCTCACGGCACTTACGGAAGCTTTTGAACTATCAGAAGGAGATCGAGTCAACATCTACACAGATAGTCGTTATGCTTTTGGTGTGGTCCATGACTATCTTGCTCTATGGAAAAGACGTGGACTTATCACTAGCAGCGGGAGCGAAATACAACACGCTTCCATAATTCGTCGCTTGATTGCAGCATGTCACTTACCAAGAGAAGCAGCCGTGATCAAAGTAAAATCACATCAATCAGACAAGTCCAAAGAAAGTCAAGGAAACGCGGCAGCAGATGCAGCAGCTAGAGAAGCAGCTTTACTACCTCTTACTCCTGTTACCATGGTACAGGAAAACAGCAAAGATAATCCTGAGCATCATCTTCTGTCATATCAAACAGAGACAGATGAAGAGAAAGAACAATGGATAAAAGCAGGAGCGAAAGAGGATGATCAAGGCATCTGGAGAATTCCAACCGGACAAGTGGTGATGCCGATTGGAACAAGAAGAGAACTAATGCAGCTGTATCATGGAAAAGTGCATGCCGGAGCAAAAGCAATGAAAGCTCAAATCAGCGAGACGTGGTGGTGGCCACGAATGATGAGAGACATTGATGATTACTGTAGAAGATGCTTAATTTGCATGAAAGCAAATGTGGGAAAATCTGTAAAGGTGCGAATGTCACATGCACCCAGACCAACAGGTCCATGGACACACCTCCAAATCGATTTCACAGGACCTTTATCACCCAGTGGAGGGTACCAATACATTCTAGTAATCATGGACAGATTTACTAGGTGGGTGGAAGCATTCCCTACGAGAACTTGCACTGCTGAAGCGGCAGCACGAGTAATGGTGGAAGAAGTTTTTCCTCGCTGGGGTCTTCCATATGAAATTGATTCTGACAATGGAACTCACTTCACTGGAAAACTGATGAAGGAAGCAATGAAACTGATGGGGATCAAACAGAAATTCCACATTCCGTACCATCCGGAAAGCTCGGGGATGGTAGAATGAATGAACAGATCGTTGAAAACCGCTCTTACCAAAGCCATTCTGCAAACTGGCCAAGGTTGGCATAAGTTATTACCTGCTATTCTGTGGAACTTGAGAGCAACTCCAAACAGAGTAACAGGACTAACTCCTTTTGAACTGATGACTGGAAGAGCAATGGTCCTACCTCCTGATGCTCCGCCACCTGCGGGAACGGGAGGAGATTCTACTTTGTTCCAAGAGAAGTTACGACGCTATCTAACAATGCTGGACAAAGCTACCAAAGACAATAATAAGAAAGTGCGAGAAGCTCAACAGCAATGGGATGAAAAACATACCACTACTGATATTCCACACATTCCTGAGTTAGGCAGTTTTGTTATGGTCAAACGCATTGCTAGGAAAGGTTTAGAGCCTAGATGGGAGGGACCATATGAGATACTCTTAACAACCGATACAAGTGTTTGCCTTAAAGGGAAGGGTGTAGGAACAGATAGATGGTATCATTGGTCACAAGTTAAACCTTGCTTAGTGAATGGACAAAATGATAATGACGGCTTATGGCCTGATATTGAGCACTGTTCATCCATTAGCTTTAAAGATTGGGAATAAAGAAGTGATGTTTAATTATTTCTCTGCTTCCATTTCAGGGATCATTTCCATTGACATTGATTAGAGATGGTTGCAAGTTATTCTCGATACCCAGCAACAATGGTATGCTTATTTTTCATTTTACTTGGCATTTACCAAGGAAGCCAGGCTTTATGGACTCCTCGAGTTCAAGGAATCACTCGGAATGCAACTCTGAAATCAGGCCAACATTTTACTCTTCCCTTTATTTCCAAATGGGGATTATGGGATTGGGTGCCACGTAATGATAAAGACCTTGATAAATATCGTGAGGGCATCTATGGTGGATGTAACTTTCATCATCAATGTTACAAAAGCAGAATAATTTGGCCGGTGAAAGATGGGAGGTATTCTGTTAGTGCTCAAAGACGAGAAATTTGTTCAAAAGAACAATGTGAAATTGTGGGGTTAGACCTCATAACATCTACTAATGTGGAAATGAACTTCATTTTGAATCGGACCCACATGCTTACAATATGGGATTCACTAGCCCAAGGCTGTATCTATCCCATAGTGTTGCCATGTGAGGGGTTTCTAAGGGATACTACCTCAGGGACAACCAGATTCAAGGGAAATTACATAAGAGTTTGGCATTCGGAAGATGCAAATGAATATTGTGAGACTGAACTAGAAACTGGGGAAATTGGACGGTGTTTTTATCTTTCTGCGGAAAAGACAAACAAAGCTAAAACTTGCCCAAATACGACTACGGCACCAGCTCATGGTATCTTGTTAGCAAAAGAAACCAAAACCTTGATAAATGAAGCCCATATGGTGCGACAACGCATTAATTATAACTTGAAATCTCTTCTTACTGTTTTTGATCAGTCCTATTGTGGAAATTTCACACAAATACGGAGTTGGTTGGAAAAAGAAATTAAATATTATACCTCTAAAGATCCTCTGAGAAGTCAAAATCGTAAATCTCGAAGTATATGGGGAGATATAGCGGGGGTATTTGGTTCTGTCAATTCAATTAGTAATACTGCTCAAATGAATCAATTAAGCAAATATACTCAGTGGGTGGGAACAATGACTGGGAAAGGACTCACTGAGGCTCTTCAAGGTTCTCTACATATTATAGCAGCGGGTCAGCATCTTAATAACGCAGCGAAGGAATTGGCAGATGCATTAACAAAGTCATCTAATTTTGAGACGCATCGTGCAGCGTGTTTATTTCTGGCTCAAAATTTGAAGGATCAAATGGTAGAGGATATTCAAGTTATTCGAATGGGTCAAATTCCTGAGCGAATAGTGGAATCTGTGTTAGTGGTTTTCGGTAATCAACTTAATTTGACTTCTGCTAAACATGTTCCATTAATTAAAATTGTCATTAATGAAAATTTGTTGTCAGGTTCTGGAACATTACCCTTGTTTATGGTATGGCCTCAATATGGGAAACGTAATATTATGACAGTTAGACAATTCCAATCAATGGGGGTTAGACAAGGAAATTCAGTAATTAGATTAGGAAAGAATGGATATTGGGCTGAAGGTGATACACCAATGATTTCTACCACAGACTGTTGTGTTGAGGAACATGAGTGGGTAATTTGCTCATGCTCTACAATGTTCAGTTTATCTCTTAATGGATCTGCAGTTTGGGAAGTAGTTCCTTTAGATCAAGCCACAGGTGCATGGCAGGTGTCAGAAGGACAGTGGTGCATATTACATGATGGAATAAGTGAAAATATGATTTACGGAGGGAAGTTATGTCCAATTCCTCCTGATCCATTTTGCGTTGAGATTCTCTATCCTCTTTATTTGGGTGGAATTCATGTTCCACATGTGCAATTGTTGCAGTTAGAGGCACAGTGGTGGAATAATGATTTGGTGGAGGAGAGGAATTATGAACTCTTTGAAATGGTTAAAAGAGTTAAAGGAAGTGTTAAGCAGCCCAAGAAGAGGGAATTCAAGCAATGGGTCATGTCATCGTAGCGAATGGAATAGCTAAATTGATGTCTGAGACAAAATTAACTAAAATTCCAGGAAATCTGTCATGGTCAGAATGGATAGTTTTGACTATGGTAGTAGTCTTGGTGATTCTGTTAGCAATAAATATCATCATATGTGTCACTAGGAAGAAAAGTACCAAACCTGTTAAATTGGTTATTACTAACCAAATGGATAGAACCGGGAACGGGAAATTCGGTGTGAAATAGAAGATTTTACACATTCTACACTACATACAAAACACAACCTCACAAACAATGAACACCCGCTTACTGATTTTCTACCCCAAAGGATAGGATCCTTTAACATCAACGTTTATTTTAGTTTGTTGTTTTGGCCAGGAACTTGAGGAGTTAAGTAATTAACGAGTCAAGGCACTGGCAGAAGACTTATTACTTTTTCTTTCCTTAGATGATTGGGGTTTATTTTTAAATACATACACATAGATGTTAAATGACACATAGTATGCGGGGACATAACATGGGTTGGGGTTCTTTGTTCTTTACTTTTTGTTTTGTTTTCATTTCTGTTTCTAGTCTTCTATTCTTTATATCTATTTCTTGGTCTGCTTTTCCTCCTCACTATCACTTCTATAGGTTGGCCACCTGGGAATGATGGTGGAACTGACGGCCGTAGTTCCAGTGGAGGGACTGAAGACTCAAATTTCATCATTTAATGTTTTTAGTATTATTATTACTTTTTACCTTTTATTAATATTCATAATCAGTAGTATTATGTATCTCTTTTATACTCGTTATATACATTCATAATTATTTGTACTCATTGTATTTTGTGAATATGTGGGAGAGACTTTGGGAGACTTTGGACTTGAGTGTGCTGCTGGACTGAAATGTATATGCAGTTTTTCATCAAGCATAGTATAAGGGGAATACATTCCAACGTTAATGGAAACCATATGTTCTTCTGCTGAATGTATGTGTTCCTATGATGATGAAGTTTTTTCCTTGGTCAGGGATATAAAAACCAAGCCCTGTTTGTCCGAAAATCAGGAAGAGATGGAAATGTAGGAAAGATGACTGAGAAGCTGAATTAGACCTTCGCTTGGTCCATTGTCTCTTCCTCCTATGTTTTATGACCCAAATAAATAAGATATCTCTTGGCAAAATCACTGGTGTCTGTTTCCATGAAATTAAACAACAGGGGAAAGCAAGATTCTTAAATCAACAAGGTCATTTAAAAAAAAAAAAAGTTTTGTCAATCCATTAAGCCCAGTTCAATGCCCAGCCAGCTCCAATTAAAGTAAACCACGTATACTGTAATAGAACATCTCATTGAGAAACTCGCATTCACTCAAACTTTATACTACTACTCTGCACCAGCGACACATGTCAAGTCAATGCATACAAGTCACGTCAGTCATCATAACCAGCGACACATATCATGTCATTGCATACAAGTCACGTCAGTCATCATAATTCGGCAAGAAGCTCTTAATCGTCATGCCACGATCGTTAGAGTAGAACGGGTTCTGTATGGTATTTAAAGCCGACCTAACCATGAGTCTCTCCCCGACGGTGTGTTGCAATGCATTCCGGGTGAACCATAACGTTAGTTGACCGCTAAGAATCTCGCGTGAATCTCGTGTGAAACGCTGTTGCCGGAAGAAAGCACTGAACGCAACAGGATACACACCAGAGAATGTCTAGTAGACGGGCTCTGGTTATTCGAACGAATATATATATATATATATAGGCCTGTACTGTATTAGTATAACAATCAGTTTTGACTGCTAAACTCTTTTCCAGGAGTAATCTGTTAGACTTTTGAGTGAATAAATACTAATTCACTAAGGGCATTTGAAGCAATAGCCTACTTACGGCTGAGGAGGGTCCGTGATGCCATCCTGTGGAAGGCCCTCTTCTTGTTCACACCCTTCCAATTAATTGTTCGGGAAAGGGGGCAGGAAAACAGGTATGACAGAATGTTCCATGTCACCCTCTTCAAATCCACACCCCCGACAGCAGACAGGGTATTCACCTAGGGGCATGAAGATTGTGGTTGGATCACCGTTGCACAAGTTTTTAAACAGGTAAGGCACTTTTTTGACAGTTTTTTTTTTTTTTCACAATTAAGACATGTGGGCAATTGGATGATGCTTTTATCCATAACATTCAAGTTACATCATCATAAAGAGCTTAGTCTAGCAATAAATATTACTTTAGATGAATTAGATTACAGTTACATCATCATAAAGAGCTTAGTCTACTGTACACTGTAAAACCTAACAGTAATATTAACTAAATACAATTGAGTTCACAGCACTCAAATATTACCGAAACTTGAATGACTGAAACAGAACTCAAACTGAATGAGTTATAGAACATTTCTAGATCCCAGAATGATAATTGTATAATTAAGTGATTAATTAAGTGATTATTGAGCATTAGTGATGAGCACCTGCTGTTAACAAGCAGAATCACTGAAGGAAAGAGAAACACAAGAACTACAACTGACTTCAGCCACAGCAAAATCAACTGGAGATGAAAGAAGACATTAAATATCTCAAGATCTCAGCAGAGGAGGATTAAACAACTCCACGAACAGCATTACAAGCTTCACTTATTACTAACCAGTTTGACTTTATTACTGCCATTCGTCTACAGAAGTTCTTATTAGAATTAACAAAGGTTTAGAAGTTGATTATTTGTTTCATTTAAGGTCACCATGATGGAGATCAGCGTTTACTTTAGTTGAGCTCTTGACCCTTGACTTTTGCACTTAAGATTTTCTTTGGCTGCTATAATTGAGTGTTTATAAAACAAATTTCTTATGGCACAAAAGGCAAGAAGAAGTCTGATTGGGTGTTGATGGTGAAGGACTGATGATGACAATCACAATTTAGTGACTTGATTCACTGATTTTTTCCAGAGTCTGATCTTTGATTAAAAGGGCAACATATTAGTTTCACTCAAAACTGTGATTCTACAGCATAAGAGCTAGCCATGTTGTGGCCATCAGATAATATGAAGGATTTTACAAATAGTTGTGCACGAAAAGGTATTGCATTACTAAGACTCACACAGACATCAAGAATCAGCATATGAATCTCAACAATGGTGACCATTAAAAAATGATTCATGCTGCAATGCATGCTGGGTACTAGCATAATACAAAACTTATCCATGGCTCCCAGCATGCATTGCGGCATAAATCATTGTTTAATGGTCACCATTGTTGAGATTCATATGCTGATTCTTGATTACTGTGTAAGTCAGCATGATACCATAGATGTTTTTAAAATCTGATTGTCACAACAATGGGCCTTACAGCAGAATCAGTTCTATTATAATGATTAATACAAGTAATACATCATCTGTCTAATCAGAGATTAGGCTCTGGAAATGATCAGAGAATCAAGTCACTAAATGATGATTTTTATCATCTAAACACAACCACATGCTCATTTTCTTTTGGCGAATGTGCCATAACAAATGTGTCAGGAAAAACTGGTGTTATAAAGTCAAGGGTCAAGAGCCCAACTAAAGCAAACACTGATCACTATCATGGTGTCTTTAAATGAAACTCAATAAATCATTATCATCTAACCCTCTGTTCATTCTCAATAACAACTTCTGTAGACGCATGACAAAAGTCAAACTGGTTAGTAATAAGTGAAGCTGGTAATGCTGTTTGTGTAGTTGTTTAATCCTCCTCTGCTGAGATCTTTAGAGATTTAAACATCTTTTATCTTGAGTTGATTTCATCTAAGGCTGTGGCTGGAAGTCAGCTGTAGTTCTTTTGTTTCTCTTTCCTTCATTGATTCTGCTCGTTAACAGCAGGTGTTCATCATTAATGCTCAATAATCACTTAATTAATCACTTAATTTCTTGACTGCAATGTATATCTACTTTTAGTAAACTCAACTGAAATAAGTTCAGAGTACTCATAACTGTTGTTTTTATAAACTTAATTGAATTGAGGCAATCGGTTTCCTCAAATGAAATGAGTTAGCTTAACTTGTTGAATTTGACTTTGTATTATTGTTTTAGTGGATTCGATTAAAATAAGTTCAGAGTACTCATAACTATTGTTTTTTATAAACTTAATTGAATTAAGGCAATCGGTTTCCTCAAATGAAATGAGTTAGCTTAACTTGTTGGGTTTTACAGTGTAGCAATAAATATTACTTTAGATGAATTAGATTACAGTTACATCATCATAAAGAGCTTAGTCTACTGTAGCAATAAATATTACTTTAGATTAATTAGATTTAGTGTAAGATGAAACAAGTGTCTTGAGTACAATGAGAACATTTTGGGGGAATATGCTTACAAGGGCATGTTTCTGCCTATCGTTGGCAGGGTCCGCCAGCCAGGCCTCAAAGCGGTCCAGTTCTGCATCTGATTCCAGGGGGAATTGAAATTCCCCGGACCACTCAAAGGCTGCTGGTTGGAGGCCGTTATTGACCTTGGCCATGAGCAGATTCACGGTGGTGGCGAGTTGGGCAACCTGCTGCTTTAGGTTTTCCAAAAGCAATAGGCCATGTAGCTGAGCCGCTGAAACATTGTGAAAGTTGAAAAAAAAAAAGTGTTAATCTGGAGAAAAGACTCAGGTTATTTAACCATTAAGGAAATAATACACACAATGATGGTCAATAAAATTAACCCACAGCTGCACACTATACTGTATATATATATACAGTACAGGCCAAAAGTTTGGACACACCTTCTCATTCAATGCGTTTCCTTTCTGGCTACTTTGAAGAAACTAGAATATAAGACATGTTTTCAGTTATTTCACTCTTTTTGTGTACATAATTCCACATGTGTTCATTAATAGCTTTGATGCCTTCAGTGAGAATCTACAATGTAAATAGTCATGAAAATAAAGAAAGCGCATTGAATGAGATGTGTCCAAACTTTTGGCCTGTACTGTATATATATATATATATATATATATATATATATATATATATATATATATACAGTATATATATATATATATATATACAGGCCGAGGTCTTCTTTTTGGAGTCTGCTCAGTTTCAGAGTCAGTACTGCCGTTTTCAAATCCTGGGTAACTAGTGAAGACAGAGGTCAAATTGTAATGACAAGGCAATAGCATCATTCAGTGGGCAGGCATGAACAAAGGCTTTTTTTTGTACCCTAAACCCATCCCCAGCCATAGCTTTTGCAGTAATACAACAATTATCTATAATGTACATACTGTGTCGCTTTTCTTCTCCTTTTTGCCATTTAGCCCTCATCCTCTGACTGGAGGACTGCCGTTCCATTTCTGTTGTAGTCCTTCAGCTTTTGCCTTGCCTTACTGAAGTCATCTACTATTATAATAAAAATTTAAAATAAAGAAAGACAGATATGGAGATAATTAAGGACTAAGGAAGTAAGGCATAACTGTTGTCCTAACATGGAAAGACATAGAATTACCCTGTTTGCTTGTTTATTTACCTTTTTCAAAGAGTGTTCTTATTTTGAAGATTTTCCAGCCAGGGCCTGGCATGAAATGCCTCTTTATGGCCTTTTGGGTTTTTTCCTCGGAAATGAATGTTGGCCAAAAACATTCATCACCTTTAACCCATGACCTCGAATGGGTCCTCAAAATGACTCCACAAAATGTCTTTTAAAAATCATTGTGTGAAAAATAAGATGATAAAAAAAATACATAACTGAACTGAACTGAACTATGAATTTCAAAAATAAAGTCTAGTCCTTCATATGAAACAACGGTATAACCACCATTGCCTCATTGAAAGGGACAGCCATGCATTTTTGTGTGAAAGATGACAGTTTGGAGAAGTTTATCTCATGGCCTAGGTCAGCTGGTATCACAATGTTTAAAATGTCCGAATTAAAAGGATAGGTAAAAAATGTTTCAACCATCCCGTATTGTCTGTAGGCAATTATGATATCACCGTGACATCAGAATTTGCCCATCAGAAATGTGTTGTTTCGACATGGTGAACCTCTCTGATATCAGTTCGTCATACTGGTGACAGATCAAGTTTGATACTGGTATAGGGCCTCGGGCATGTTCTTTGCACAATTTGATGGGCTGGTCACTTGTAACACCACCATTTAATCCCTCGGACAGGCGTCTGATTATTTGGGCCAGGGGATTTGAGGGTTTGTGTACACCCTTGAGTTTTTGCAAATAATTTTCGTATGGAAAGGATGATATAACATCCAGATTGCCAAAATGTTTTGCATCCTGTGCAAGATGGGTCAACCCATGCACATTGTACACTAGCTGATCATTTCCATACAGGCGGGCAAAATGTTCCACAAAAGCATGAAGGAGGCTGTTGGCATATTCGTTGTACTTTCTGGCAAAGAAAGGGGAGACCAGCATTGCCATGGCTGTCGACAGCAGCAGGAAGTTGGCATATAGATCAGGTCTTAACACCTCACGCAACACCACCGGCCCTGTGTATAAGAGAAACTGACGGAACTCCGTCGCCTTCCACCTATCCACTTCGTTCAGTGCTCTTGGCCTTCTAGCAAATTCCGAAGGAATGTGGGGTTTTAAGCTTAGAAGATTTCTGGATATTCTGTCCACGTCTCTCCCTGGTACACGGACAGTCAGAGGACATTTCATCCACAGAAAGATAAGGCGCCTTACCACCCCCAAGCACACCAGGTGCATGTAGTCCAGTGGGACTTGGGACACCAAACCAAAATGTACATTTGTGAAGGCATGAGGACCATGGTGGTGTTCCTCATCCTCCTGCCTGGCAAATGCCTCATCAGACCGTGTTTGGCTATTCATGAGGGGGTATGTCATGCGGTGGTTGAGGTACACCCCACTTTGAATACACTTGTCACAGCCATAGTAACCCAGCCAGCAATGACATGTGGGGCCCAGATGAGGGCTTCATAGGCGGCAAATATGGGCCCCATTATGGGCTTGCACCCGGGATCCACATTGGGGCAAGCCGTGGAAGCCCAGACGTACTAAAAGTGGGACATGTCAGACCCATTTGGGCCCCACATGTCATTGCTGGCTGGGTGGTGACTATTGTGACTTGAAATGTATTGAGTTACAATTACACTGTAAAAAAAAAAAATCGTAAAAAAACGGTCAATGACTGTCAGCTGCGGCTGCCAAACAAAAACCGTAAAAATAAAGTAAATTATCCTAATTTAAATAAGTGCAAAATACTTTTACAGAAATCTTCATAAATCTTTTTTAACAGAAACACACAGTTAAAACACAGTTATTTCACATTTATTTTCTGATTTTTTTTTACTGAAAAACATGCAGTTAATTATATGCATGATTTGTTGTGACTATACGTCACTGCATCAGCAACTACACAGTTACTGTCAGTTAAATAAAGCAACATGCAGCATTTCATCAGTGTTTCTCTGCTCATCCTGGACTGAAGCTCAGGCTCTACTCTTCAACACAATGGTGACACACAACACACACCATACAGAAACACTTTAAACCCAAACAGAACATTAAACACTAACAGATCTCTCAGGATCTCAGCATCTTCACTTATTACAATCCAGACTTTATTTCTTTCATACTAACATTCTTATTGAGAATTAACAGAGGTTTAGAATTTGAAGTTTTATTGAAAAGAATAAAGTTTGATGTCACCATGATGGAGATCAGTGTTTGCTTTAGTTGGGCTCTTGACCTTTTAGTGTTTAACTTTAATGTTTCTCTGGTTGCTTTAACTATGTGTCTTTGATGCATAGTTGCTATTGCAGGAATCCAAGAGAAGCTCAGATCAGATGATGTTGATCACTTATTAGTGATAATAGTCATCATGTAGTGTCCTGCTTTATTAATACCACCTGAAGTGAAATATCTGATTAAGTAATTAAATATTAGTTGTTCATTCTGCATTATAAAAATGCTATAGAAGATCCTGCAGTGCTGTGATACTCAGATTTTATGATTTTATGAAGTCATTATACGGAAGATGTTTTGACAGGATCATATAAACTCACTCAGACATCAAGAATCAGCGTATGAATCGCAACAATGGTGACAATGAAAAAAAAAAAATCTGACCTACTATAAAGTCACAAAAAGGCTTTGTTGGTTGTCACCATAGTTGAGATTCATATGTTGATTCTTGATGTCTCTATACTACTAAAAAAATGAACCAGCTCAAAACTTTTTCTGTACAATACATATATATATATATATATATTTTTTTTTTTTGTCAGATTGTTATAATACTGATGCAACAATATGTCAAAGGTTGTGTGAAAAATTATGACATTATTGTAGATTTTGTATGAAACTAAACTCCATCTACATATTATGTAATCTAAGCTAATATGTTCAGGGATTTGACTGACACATCAGTGAATCAGATCCTCATATGATGATTATAACACCATCAATGAATGACCAAGATCATCTGATGGTTTCTCCTGCAATTATTGCTAAAACAAATGTGTATCAAATACACAGTTAAAGCAGCCAGAAAAACATTAAAGTTAAACACTAAAAGGTCATGAGCCCAACTAAAGCAAACACTGATCTCCATCATGGTGACATCAAACTTTATTCTTTTCAATAAAGCTTCAACTTCTAAACCACTGTTAATTCTCAATAAGAATGTTAGTATGAAAGAAATAAAGTCTGGATTGTAATAAGTGAAGATGCTGAGATCCTGAGAGATCTGTTAGTGTTTAATGTTCTGTTGGGGTTTAAAGTGTTTCTGTATGGTGTGTTTTGTGTGTCACCATTGTGTTGAAGAGTAGAGCCTGATCTTCAGTCCAGGATGAGCAGCGAAGCACTGATGAAATGCTGCATATTGCTTTATTTAACTGACAGTAACTGTGTAGTTGCTGATGCAGTGACGTATAGTCACAGCAAATCATGCATATAATTAACTGCATGTTTTTCAGTAAAAAATTTCAGAAAATAAATGTGAAATAACTGTGTTTTAACTGTGTGTTTCTGTTAAAAAAGATTTATGAAGATTTCTGTAAAAGTATTTTGCACTTATTTAAATTAGGATAATTTACTTTATTTTTGCGGTTTTTGTTTGGCAGCCGCAGCTGACAGTCATTGACCGTTTTTTTACGATTTTTTTTTTTACAGTGTAATTGTAACTCAATACATTTCAAGTCACAATAGTCACCACCCAGCCAGCAATGACATGTGGGGCCCAAATGGGTATGACATGTCCCACTTTTAGTACGTCTGGGCTTCCACGGCTTGCCCCAATGTGGATCCCGGGTGCAAGCCCATAATGGGGCCCATATTTGCCGCCCATGAAGCCCTCATCTGGGCCCCACATGTCATTGCTGGCTGGGAACCGTTAAAAGCCTTTGTGACTTTCACAAAGGATTTTGCCGGTGCGTCACAGATCATCGAATGAACTTTTAAAGTGAGCCTTTTCCCCTCAAATGTAAACCCCTCCTGTAATTGTGAGAGTTCATTTGCCAAATCTGTGAGATACATTTTTGATGACTCAGGTTTCTTTATACCTGAGTACATCCTGATGACTACAGGTTCTTTCATGGGTACTCCAACCAATCTACCTAAAATGGGCCACAACTGAAGACCTGAACTTTTAAAAAGTGGCAGGCCATCCACTGACATTTGAAGATGTAAACAATATGCATCGACAAGCTTGTCTTTCCGCTGGGAAAGGGTATGTTTTAACGCCTCAATAATGCCAATGTAGTGGTATAGGCCACCGCAGAGCTCCCTAATAGAATAATCTCTTCTTGTGTTAAGAAGAGTTCGTGCATCTTTTGGCAAGTCACAGTGGTGGACCGTTAATATTGCCAAGAGAGCCGAAAGTGCAATATGGGAAATACCATATGTTAATGCCCAGTTGGAAAGGCGATTTCTGAGTTTTTCTGGTTCCTCCCAGTCAGATATTTCTTCTACATCACTATCATC
Source organism: Rutilus rutilus (assembly GCF_951802725.1). Taxonomy (NCBI): domain Eukaryota; kingdom Metazoa; phylum Chordata; class Actinopteri; order Cypriniformes; family Leuciscidae; genus Rutilus; species Rutilus rutilus. The sequence continues at coordinate 75,684,043 of NC_140209.1, forward strand.
TTGATAATAAGATCTTTCCTCTGGGTCAGACACAACAGCTGCCATTGGATCTAATCCAAGATTTTCTTACTGATTTTACCTTACTGGTAAGTAATTCAGCCTCTTATACTCAATACAGTTTCATGTGACAGTCTTTACCTTTTATCAAGTGGACAAATGGGGAAACAGCAGTGAGAGGAAACAATTTTTTTTTTTTTTTTGTTCAACAATATATATCTACATATCAGAAATAAATAAACAACACAACAAAAATAACAATAACACAGGTAACAAGGTAAACAGAATAGAATTAACATTAATTATTAAGTAATTTAGCAGAAAATATAGCAAAATAGGTACTAATAAGTTATTATTTACAGGATTCTTATTACAAGATTTATACATGTACACACTGTATACAATATACGTACAATATATACAAGGGGATGAGGTAATGCAGTGCAATAGTATACAATGTTAAGCAGATATTTACATTCACTAAAAACACATCTTTTTTTTTTTCACTGTCTGATTTGATGCCAGACAATGATAAAATAGGTATGTGTTTTATATATGGTGTATAATGAATCGGTGAATTGGTATAAGAGGCAGATATTGTAGCCAATATGACTTACTATATTTTAGCCTTATTATGAGAATATAAATAACATGGCAAATTAAATGACATTGAAACCCACAAAGTGCAAATAATGTTGAGGACATGTAAATCTCTGTGCACAGGTAATTCTGACTGACCCACACCATGTCTAAACCAGGACCAAATTAGGTAAGTACAACTGGGATTAAACCAGGTCTAAATCATGTTCAAACTAGGGCAAAATCTAAACTAGGTCTAATCCAGGTCTGAACCAGGTCCAAACAATAGCCCAGAAATCTGCTATTGTGATTTGGGGGAAGTAGTTGCAGATGTAGTTGGCTCTCTAGTTGTTATTTTTTATTTTTATTTTTTTTAGTTCCTCATCTACTACACTTTTGAAGTGTTCAAAACTGTTGAACACAACACCTTCAAAACCTGAAGTGGTGGACTTCCTAGTTGCTGGACAATAGGTAAATATTTTTTGGCTACTTTCAGCAGCCTTGTCTTTGGAGGGCATGTACCTCTTACGCTACCCACCACACTGGGGTACTTGGCAGGCCCCACAAGGCTGAATGGATTTATGAGGCTTGATTGGTCTGGATGTCAGTGCAGGAGGCGGTGCGAAAGGTATGAACCCTTGACTGCTGGATTCCCCACAGAGCATCATGGATGGTCCCTGTGGCTGTGCAGGAACCACTACCAGGACAGGTGCTGCTGACGCTCTGGGTGGGATGTACGTGGCCACAGGGGGCATACATGCAATGATAAGTATAATTCATGAGAAATAATGTGTATGACTATCAATTCACATGGTTTGTTTGTAACCATGTTGTTGCAGCACTCTTTGGTGGGGTTTCACCTTTGGCATTACTGTTGCCCTGTAGTTAGCCTTCTTCTCTTCCCGTGCCATGAATGTAGAGATGGACTTGGCATTCAGATTGGGCAGAGGAATGGAGAGACCGTTGAGGATGGGATCATCTCTGACTCGGTCTACAATCCTTTTATACTGGCCCTTGATTGCATTGGTGATTTTAGTGGGGGAGGTGAGACGACTGGCTGGTGGCCGGTTTTTCAGCATCTTAATAATGAGGTACAACAGACGACTATCCTCAGTCATCTGGGCTGCCTGAGGGTACCTCATCCAGGAAAACTTTGTCTTCTGTGCTGCTCTGGTCTCAGGTGTGTCAGCTCCCAAGCATCTGCCAAACAGGGTGTAACCCCACCTTGACTCATACCTTTTTACAAAGTTGGCTGCAGACCTGTCATGCTCATGCAGAGCACCAACTGCAGTGCCAATCTTCAGCCTTAGGTCAGCTGGCACTAGGTGACGGTCACTGTTGTCTGCCAGTTCTAAAATGAGCAGGGCCAAGGCTTCCACTTCCTCCAGCCCAGGAAGATGCAGATGGCTCTGGGTCATCAGCACATCCTGCAGAGCAGGACTGTCCTCCTCCTCCACCTGTTCTGATTGAGTGAGGATGACATGTTTGTCACTGACAGTGTCCATAGGATCCTCCTCTGACTCTGTACCCACGTCCACACCCTCATCTGCCAGCTTGTCCTCACTTTGTTCAGCCATCTCCTCTTCTTCATGGGACTGCTCTTCCTCAACTGCAAATATGTAATGTACTAATCACCAGTGTGTCTAGGCAGTTACAACAACTAACAGTAGACTAATTAATATAACATGGCAATGCTGCAGTTCATTTGTTTCATATTATGTAAAATAAAAATGAACTATATCATACATACTTGTCATGGATAGAATATGCATGATATTTATAGGTATTTGACCGCTTAGTATGTATGCATTTTGTTATAATGCAAGATTGTGTACCTTGCTGGGCATATCCCTTGCAGTGAAGCTGGTTGACTGGCACATGGCATACTCTACTCCAAGGAGCTCCTCCTTGTCTGTGTCCTTGTATACAGCAGGGTAGGGCATTGGAGCGGCAAAGTTGGGCTCGAGGACATGCTCTTTACCGAAGAGCACATCAGCCTGCTGATTCAGGCGCTGAATCTGCCGCGGGTCCATACACCACGTCTGCCTGCCATGACCACCAGCAACCCGGAGTGATTCCATGCGGCTGTTCCACTGCACAGCAAATGCAATCAGATACACCTGAAAGACATGACCATTCATGCATTATTGTACACAGCAAAATCCCCAGAGTTAAATTAACTCTGTTCAGAGAACATTTGGTCCCTCTCTACAGAGAGTTAAAATAACTCTGAATCAGAGTTAAAGTTAATGAGATACTTAAGTGATTAATTAAGTGACGATAGGGCATTAATGATGAACACCTGGTGTTAACAAGTTCTCAGCAGAGGAGGATTCAACAACTCAATAAACAGCATTACCAGCTTCACTTATTACTAACCAGACTGACTTTATTTCTGTCAGACGTTTACAGAAGTTCGTATTGAGAATTAAGGTTTAGATGTTGACGATTTATTGAAAATGTATGATCACCATTATCGTGATGAGTGTTTCCTTTAGTAGGGCAGTTTGACTCTAGCTTATTTTTTTTGAGTGTTTGTGGTTTTTGTAACAGCTTGTACCAAAACATGTAATTTGTTGTAAAGAATGCCAGATGCAAAGATGTTCAGGGGCCCGTTCTTCATATGTTGCTTAAAACATCCGAGATCAAATGAGACATCCAAGATGATATCATTGTGCTAATCATGATCTGGCTAACTCGGTTCTTCGAACACACTTGTTTCAAAATGTTGTTTGTTCAAAATGCCTAAAATTGTCTCTGATTGTCTCTGTAAGCATTTTTGGTTTAAAAAAAACAAAAAAACAAAACAAAAGGGTTGTTTAAGAGTTTGTTCAAAATGCCTAAAATTGTCTCTGAGTTTCTTCAAAAAGCCAGTTTTTGACAGCAAATTTCGCTTACGGCCATACCACTTTGAGAACGCCCGATCTCGTCTGATCTCGGAAGCTAAGCAGAGTCGGGCCTGGTTAGTACTTGGATGGGAGACCGCCTGGGAATACCAGGTGCTGTAAGCATTTTTGTTTAAAAAAAAAAAAAAAAAAAAAAAAGAGTCTAAGAGTTTGTTCAAAATGACAAAAATTGTCTCTGAGTTTCTTCATAAAGCCCAGTCGTGGCAGCAGAGTTTCTTCAGAAAATCTGAAAAATCGATGAATTTCTTCAAAAAGCCCGTTTTTGGCAGCAGATTTTGCTTACGGCCATACCACTTTGAGAACGCCCGATCTCGTCTGATCTCGGAAGCTAAGCAGAGTTGGGCCTGGTTAGTACTTGGATGGGAGACCGCCTGGGAATACCAGGTGCTGTAAGCTTTTTAGTTTACTTCACTAATGTTCTAACCTTTTAAATAGCCCGTTTTTGGCAGCAGATTTCGCTTACGGCCATACCACTTTGAGGGCGCTATTGAGCAAACAGGAAGTGACGTGGCAGTTTGTAGTTTGCAGTAGGTGAGACAGGCTCACCAATTTTTCGTTTTAATTTAGTTTTGTTTTTTTGGAAATAATAGTCTTTTTGTTTAGTTTTTTTGTTTGTTTGAGTTTTTCCTCCCAGCAGCTTACGCTGTTTGGGGGGAGTTTAAGCGTGTTTTTCTTCTTTTATTTAAAATGGATGGATTAATGGCAAACGACACTGGACTGGCAGGAGGAACACGCACGGAAAACGACACTGGACTGGCAGGAGGAACACGCACGGCAAACGACACTGGACTGGCAGGAGGAACTCGCACGGAAAACGACACTGGACTGGCAGGAGGAACGCGCACGGCAAACGACACTGGACTGGCTGGAGGAACAAGTACGGCAAACAATTTTGGACTGGAGAATCGACAAAGAGCTGGAAATGGAAAGGATCAAGGAGCACGGAAAAGATTTGGTGAAAGAAAATACTTAAAGGAGGCAACAGTAATCGTAAATACAGAGAACGTGAGTGGAGTGAGAGCGGAGGATATAATCAAAGCTATTTCAGAACAAATTGGAAGTGGAAAGGTGTTGGCTGTAAGACCCCGACAAGGCAAAGAATATGAACTGACACTGGAACAGGAAGAAATGTGCGACGTTTTAATCGAGGGATTGACAATAAAGGGAGTGGACTGTGAAGTAAAGAAACTGCAAAATAAAGATTATGTTGTTTCCTTCATGCACCTGCCTGTCTACCTGGATGATAATGAAATTTTGGACAAATTGGAAGGTTGGGGGGTTTCCCCCATATCTAAAATCAAAAGAAGGTGTTATCCGGGCACTGACATTGAAGATGGTACACGATTTGTGAAGGTGAGGTTCCCTAAAGAAGTGGCGTCACTCCCTTATAGCACAAAGCTGGAAACAGCGGAAGGGCCACAGTACTTTAGGGTGATGCACAGCCACCAGGTGAAGACCTGTAGGCTGTGCATGAGCCCAGGACATCTGCTGAAAGATTGCCCAGAATTTAAGTGCTATAAGTGTGAGGAAAGGGGACATTTTGCACGAGACTGCAACGCTGTCAGGTGCCCGGATTGCCAAGAAATTTTAAATAAATGTGAATGCTGGATGGAGGGAGAGGTAGGAGGAAGGGAAGAACAGGTGGACAGACAGGTGCATGAAGGGAACAACGAGAAAGAAGGACATTGTGAAGAAAGACAAGAAGAGGACGAATCGCAACCAAAGGAAGCAGAGAAAGGAACAAACAATAGACAGGATGGAGAAGGAGAAAATGAAAAGGATGATGAACAGATAAGAGACATGCAATTGACACCAATGGACATATCTTCAAGTCATGGACAAAAAGGAAAAGAACAAGACAAAGAAACTGACAGCGAAGGAGAAATAAGGATGGAGGCGGACGAGAAGGAAAAAGTGGAGAGGGGACAAGTACGAAGAAGATCGCTAAAGGTAAAGCCAAATCTAGAAACTGCAAGAAAAAAAGTGCTGAAAAAAGGACTAGTGAAATGTTTAAACAGGTTTGAGGCGTTAAAGGAACTGGAGGAGAAGGACTGAGAATGATGGGTTTTAGATATTTATTCATTTTCTTTTTAATGGTTTTAAGTTGTGTGACTTTTAATGCGAGAGGACTTTTGAACTTGAAGAAATTTGAAAATGTAAAAGAAAAATGTAAAAGAGAAGACATTATTGTGCTACAAGAAACAAACTGGAGAGAAAATGTGATGAATGAATTCAAAAAGAGATGGGAAGGAGGAATTTTATACAATAATGGAGATGGGAGGCTGGGGAGAGGTGTGGCTTTTTTAATGACGGATGAACTTTTTAAAGCAAGTAAAATTATATACAAAGATACGATGGGGAAATGTATGGTGGTTGAGACAAAACATGAAGGAAGAGAATTGATTTTAGTAAATGTACATGCACCAACGGAGGAGAAGGAAAAGAAAGAGTTTTTTAATGTTTTAAGAAATATTGTAAAGAAGTATAAGGAAATAATAATGATGGGGGATTTTAACACGGTTTTTAGTAAACAAGACATGGCAGAAGGAATGGTTTTTAAAACTGATACAGGGAGAAAAGAATTAAAAGTATTAATGGCAGAAAATAATATGATAGATGTGTGGAGAGAAAGAAATGAAAAGAAAAAAGAATTTTCAAGGAGACAAATAGTAGGGAATTTTGTGTGCAAAACAAGAATTGACTTTATTTTATGTACAAGGAATGTGGAGAATTTTATCGAAAATATTAAGTACGAAGACACAAGTTTTAGCGATCACAGTTTTTTATTTTTTAAAATGGATTGGAATAAAGTGCAAAGAGGGCCAGGAATATGGGTTTTAAATACAAAAATGTTACAAAATGAGGACTATGTTTTAAAGGTTAAAGGAATTATAGAAAAAGAAAAGCAAAATGAAATGTATGAAGAAGATAAGAGAATATGGTGGGAGAACGTAAAGTTTTTAATAAAAAAATTCTCTATTAAGTATTGTAGTATAATACGCAAATGCAAAAGATACAAAGAAAAAGAAATAAAGGAAAGTTTGGAAGTGGAATTGAATAAAGAAAATAAAGAGATACAAAAGATAAAGGAAATGGAGGAAAAACTGAAAGAAATAGAGGAAAAAGAATATGAGGGGGCGAGGTTAAGAAGCAAAGCTAAATATATGGTGGAGGGAGAAAAATGCACAAAGTTCTTTTTTGATTTGGAAAAAAAGAAAGGGAAAGCTGAAACGATAAAAGAGATAAGAGGAAAAAATGGGGAAATTGTAGAAGGGAATGAAAAATTTTTAGAAGAAATAAGGATTTTTTATGAAGATCTTTTTAGTACAAGGGGTGTAGAAGAAAATGAAAAAAGGGAATTGTTGAATCAGATAAAAGCAAAAATAAGCGAGGAAGATAGAAAAGAATGCGATCAAGAAATCAGAGAAGAAGAGATAGAAAGAGCAATAAAGCAGCTAAATAAAAAGAAAAGTCCAGGAAAAGATGGTTTGGGGAGTGAATTTTATATATGTTTTAAAGAGATCTTAACCAAGATTTTAAAGGAAATTTTTAGAGAAATTTTTGAAAAAGAAGAAGTTAATGAAAGAATGGGGATGGGGATAACAAAACTGATATATAAAAAGAAAGGAGAAAAAGTAGATTTAAAAAACTACAGGCCAATCACAATGCTGAACACAGATCTTAAGATTTTAGCAAAAGTTTTAGCAAACAGATTAAAAGAAGTAATGCCAAGTATAATTGAAACAAACCAAGCGTACGGAGTAAAAGGAAGGGATATAGCGGATATAACAATGAGCATAAGAGACACAATATGGTACATGAAAGAAAAAAAGGAAGATGGATACGTAATTAGTTTAGATTTTGAAAAAGCTTTTGATAGGGTTGAACACGGGTATTTATTTGATGTTTTAAAGAATTTTGGTTTTGGGGGAGATTTTATCAAATGGATTGAGATTTTATATAAGGGTGCTTTAACAAGAATAAAATGTAATGGGTTTTTAACAGATTGTTTTAAAATCACAAGATCAATAAGACAGGGTTGTCCGCTTTCAGCGTTATTATATTCACTTGTATCGGAACCATTAGGATTAGCTATAAAACAAAAAGAAGGAATAATTGGAATTGAAATTGAGGAAAACAAAGCTGAAGGGAAGGTTTTTCAATATGCTGATGACACTACAATAATAGTAAAAGGAAAGGAGAGCGTCAAAGAAGTTATGAAGGTTGTAGAAGAATATTGTAAAGGATCTGGGAGTAAAGTAAATGAGGATAAGACGGTATATATGAGATTTGGTAAAGCAATGGTTTTAAGGAATTATTTTAATTTCAAGGAAGTGGAAGAAATTAGGATTTTAGGAATTTTAATGGGAAAAAATGAGAGGAAAGTAAGAGATGAAATGTGGGAGCAACTAGTAACAGAAATAGAGAGAAGGTTAAATTTTTGGAAATTGAGAACATTAAATTTGAAAGGGAAGGTTTTAATATTGAATGTTTTAATGGTTTCTAAGCTATGGTATGTTTTATATGTGTCGGAGATGCCATTGTGGACAGAAAAGAGGTTGAAGAAATGTTTTCTTGACTTTTTATGGGAGGGGAAACCAGCAAGAATAGCTTTTAACACGATTTTAGGGGCGGTAGACAAGGGGGGTTTAGGTTTAATGGATGTGGAACAAAGAAAAAATAGTTTGAGAGTGAAAATAGTGAAGAAATACCTACAAGATGAGGGAAAACCAGAGTGGATAAAAACGATGAAATATTTTTTAAACAAATGTGGGAATTTTAACATGGGGGATGGAATTTTATGGATGAAAACGAAGATTTGGATGACAGAATGCTTACCAGAGTTTTATAGAGAAATTTTTAGTGCCTGGGGGAAATTTTTAGCCAAAGTCGAGTATGATCCACATGGGAGAGAAAACATTTTAAATCAACCTCTGTTCTTAAACAAAAACATTTTAAACCAAGAGAAAGAAATGTTTTTAAAGAAATGGATGGAAGTGGGGATAACAAGAGTAAGAGACGTTTTATATGAATTTAAAGAAGGGTTTTTACCGATACAATTTATTGTGGATGCAATGGAGGAGGCAAAAGAGGATTACAGTGAACAAGGGATTATAAATAAGTATGAAATCATTGAAAGTGCAATACCCGAAAAGTGGATTAAAAGAATAGAAAGTATGGAAGGAGAGCCAAAAGAGAAAGGTATTTATGTGAAGTTAGGGGGAAAACTGTATGATTTTAAGGAATGTACTGTGAAAATGATTTATTGTTCTTTTAGAGATGGTGTTTTTAAAGAGCCGATTGCAAATGGATACTGGGTGCAGAAATTCAAAGATTTAAAAGAAGAGTGTGTATGGAGAAACATGAGGGGGAGGTGTGTGGAAACAAAATTGGAATGTTTGGAGTATTTTATAAGGCATAAAGTGGTTTTTACTGAGGTTGTTTTAAATAAAATAGGTTTTGAAGAAAACGCTCTGTGTAAAGTGTGCCAGGAAAAGGAAGAGTGGATTTTACATCTGTTTTTATATTGTAAAGAACTGGAGGAATTTTTAGAAAAATTTAAATGTTTAATTAAAGATTTGACTGAGGAGTGGGATGAAAATGTAATGGAATGGAACAGAGTGGTGATGTTTGGTTGGGAAAAGAAGTGTCAAAACAAAAGTTTTATCAATCTGTGTGTAATGTTAATGAAAAGTGCAATATGGGAGAGAAGAACTGTGGCTAAAAAAGAAAAAATTGTATTGGATGTTTGGACTGTGTTTAAAAGGAAAACGGAGCTATATATTGAAAGATTGTATATGTATTTTAAATGTGAAAATATGTTGGATGCTTTTTATCGTGTTTTTACCCCAAATGTTTGTTGTGTTTTAAAAGACTTAATGTGGAAGCTGCCAGGAAGTGAAGGTGATTTTTAAATTGTGTATGTAAAAGGAAGATATGTGATGTAGAGATGATTGTAGAAGAAAATATGTATTTTTTATTGTATTTATTCTTATTGTATTTTATTGATTGAAATTTCTTAATAAAAAAATAAAAAATAAAAAAAGAACGCCCGATCTCGTCTGATCTCGGAAGCTAAGCAGAGTCGGGCCTGGTTAGTACTTGGATGGGAGACCGCCTGGGAATACCAGGTGCTGTAAGCATTTTTGTTTAAAAAAAAAAAAAAAAAAAAAAAAAAGAGTCTAAGAGTTTGTTCAAAATGACAAAAATTGTCTCTGAGTTTCTTCATAAAGCCCAGTCGTGGCAGCAGAGTTTCTTCAGAAAATCTGAAAAATCGATGAATTTCTTCAAAAAGCCCGTTTTTGGCAGCAGCTTTCGCTTACGGCCATACCACTTTGAGAACGCCCGATCTCGTCTGATCTCGGAAGCTAAGCAGAGTCGGGCCTGGTTAGTACTTGGATGGGAGACCGCCTGGGAATACCAGGTGCTGTAAGCATTTTTGTTTAAAAAAAAAAAAAAAAAGAGTCTAAGAGTTTGTTCAAAATGACAAAAATTGTCTCTGAGTTTCTTCATAAAGCCCAGTCATGGCAGCAGAGTTTCTTCAGAAAATCTGATAAATCGATGAATTTCTTCAAAAAGCCCGTTTTTGGCAGCAGATTTCGCTTACGGCCATACCACTTTGAGAACGCCCGATCTCGTCTGATCTCGGAAGCTAAGCAGAGTCGGGCCTGGTTAGTACTTGGATGGGAGACCGCCTGGGAATACCAGGTGCTGTAAGCTTTTTAGTTTACTTCACTAATGTTCTAACCTTTTAAATAGCCCGTTTTTGGCAGCAGATTTCGCTTACGGCCATACCACTTTGAGGGCGCTAGTGAGTCACCAGGAAGTGTGTGATTGTAGTAGGAAGAGAGAGGCTCTTCCAGTTTTGTGTTATTTTGTTTTGTTTTATTTTGAATTAATTAAGAAACTTTGAAAAATAATACTATCTTTACGGCTCATTTTACTGAAACCCCAAACAGTGATTACTGTTTGGGGTTTGAGCCTTTCGGAATGACGGATTTCATGGTAAAAGGACACGGACAAGACAAACGGAATGAAATGGAGGACAATAACGATGATGAAAGGATTACAAATATTCCTGAAAGTAACACAAAAGAGGATTATGGGGAAGCATCATGGGCAACAGTGGTTTCAAGAGGAAAGCAGCAAAGGAAGACCAACCATTTAGAAAAGATGAGAGATCTGCAAACAACAAAAGGTACGGATAATGCAAAAGGAATTGATGAAAATAGATCCAAGTTATCACAAGGACAAGAAATGATAAACAGGCTAAAAAAACAAACAAGATATCAAAGAGAATATAAAAAAGAAGCAACGCTGACCTTGAATGTGAAAGACATTGAAAATACAACAATAGCCATGATAATCAAAGCAGTAGAACATAAATCTGGTATTGGTAAACTCATTGGACTGCGGAGAAAATTAAATAATGAATTTGAAATGACCATGGAAGAGGAGAGTGACTGTGAAGGATTGCTGGATGGAATAATGATTAATGAACAAAAATGTGAAGTAAGGAAGCTATGTGCAATGGAAAGAATGGTGTCTTTTTTGCATCTGCCAAGTTACATTGAAGATGAAGACATTGTTAAAAAACTGATCAATTGGGGTGTAACTCCCATCCTTCCTATAAGAAGGAGATACTATCCTGGGACTACGGTAGCAGACGGAACACGCTTCTTGAAAGTTAAGTTTCCGAAGGAGGTGACATCTTTACCTTACACTACAAAATTCATGACTGAGGAAGGAGCACAGTTCTTTAGAGTGATACATGATCATCAAGAAAAGACATGCAGGATTTGTGCAAGTACAGAGCATGAGAAGAAGGACTGCCCTCGTTTCACGTGCAGAGAGTGTCTTGAGCAGGGGCATTATGCGCGGGACTGCAAAGAACCGCGGTGCCAAGGCTGCCAAAAGACTATGAAGAGATGCACATGTGAGAAGGATGAGGAGGAATACGAAGAAGAAGGAATGGAGATACAGGATGAGATGGGAGACACTACAATTGAAGGGTTTAATGAATCATTGAGGCAGAATGGAATAATCGAAGATGAACAAAAGGACGGAGGAAAGGAGGATGAAAACCCTGAGGAGGATGCAGACACAGAGGACAATTACTTAAACAAGGAGGATGCACTTGAAAATCGAGAGCAAGCAGAGAACAATGAACAAGATGATAAAAAAAGACAAGGAGAAGAAAGAACTAAAGGTAAAGAAATTGGACAAGGAGAAGAAAGAACTGAAGGTAAAGAAATCAAGATATCGAGTGAGGTAAGAGAAATGGAAAGGGGGGAAAAGAGCTATGGAGTTAAAAGTAAAGGAAAAGCTAATTTGAACAAAGGTATTAGATCAAGACAAAAAGATTCAAGTATAAACATTGAACTGGTACTTAAAAGACAAAAGATAAGAAGAGAAGAAATAAAGGAAAAGATGGAGAAGATGAAAGAGGAGAAGAGGGAATCAAGACTTGCATTTCTAGAGGAAGATAAAATAGATTGATGGCTGGTTTTTGGTTATTTTTTTTATTTTTAATTTTTATTTTTATTTTTTTTGTATTAATGAGTTCTTTATGTGTTGTATCGTTGAATGCGAGAGGATTATCAAAATACCAGAAAATGGAGAAATTGATGTATTTGACCAAAAAATGTGATGTATTATGCTTACAAGAGACTTTTTGGGAAGATAAAATAGGTGATGAAATGAGGAAATTATGGGATGGAGAAATGTATCTGAATTGTGATTTGGGGAGGAAGAGGGGTGTTGCAATATTAATTAAAAGAGGGATTTTTGATGAAAATGAAGTAGAATATAAAGACACAAGGGGTAGAATAATAATGGTTAAATTATTATACAAAGGTAGAGAAATAAAAATATGTAACATTCATGCACCAAATGAGGAAAGAGAAAAATATGAATTTTATAAAAGCCTAAATATTTTAATGGAAAAACAAGAAAATATTTTTTTGTTAGGCGATTTTAATACAGTGTTGCAGAGAATTGATATAGATGATTCAATGGTTTTTAGAGCTGATAGAGGGCGTAATGAATTAAATAACATAATGAGGAAATATGATATGGTTGATGTGTGGAGAGAGAGAAATGGTTTCAAAAGAGATTATTCACGAAGACAAATCGTTGAGAGAGACTTGAAGCAAAGCAGAATAGATGTATTATTATGTAAGAGAAAAGACCTATATTATGTCTCAAAAGCAGTTTATAAAAATTATAGTGAAAGTGATCATGATTTTTTATGGATAACGATGGATTTTAATGAGATTATCAAAGGACAAGGAATGTGGATGTTAAATACAGAACTTTTAAAAATGGAAATTTACAGAACAGAAATAGAAAGTATAATAATTAATAGTATTCATGATGAGATGTATGAACAAGAAAAAAGATTTTGGTGGGATTGTTTGAAAAATAGAATAAAGAAGTTTTCGATAAATTTTTCTAAAAAGGTACAGAGAGCTAAAAGGTTGATAGAAAATAAAGTTAAAAAAGAATGGGATGAAGAAATGAGGAAAATAACTGAGGGAGAGAAAAACATTGATAAGATAATAGAACTACAAGAAAAATTAAGGAACATAGAGGAAGAAAAGTGTAAGGGAGCAATAATAAGGAGCAGAGCGAAAGATATAATAGAAGGAGAAAGAAGTACTAAATATTTTTACGAATTAGAAAAAAATAGACAGAAATCAGATATAATTACAAGTATTAACACACAAGATGGGAAGACAGTGAAAGATAAGGAAGGAATCTTAAAGGAAATTAAACATTTTTATAAAGACTTATTTACAGAAAATGAGTTAATTGCAGAGGATGAGGAATTTTTATTAGAAACAATTAAAAGTAAAGTGAATAAGGAAGACAGAGAAATGTGTGAGAATAATATTACAGAGATAGAAATAGAAACAGCAATTGATCAGTTAAGAAATGGTAAAAGTCCAGGAATGGATGGATTACCATCTGAATTTTATAAAGTTTTTAAAAGTATCCTATGTCCAATTCTAAATGAAATATATGTTGATGTTTTGAAGAAGGGTGAATTAACACAAAGCATGAAGAAAGGAGTAGTAAAATTAATATACAAGAAAAAGGGGGATAAAGGAGACTTAAAAAATTATAGGCCACTTAGCATGCTGAATACTGACTATAAAATATTAACAAAAGTATTAGCAAATAGATTAAAAAAGGTTGTACCAAATATAATAACAACCAATCAAGCATATGCTGTTTTAAATAGAGACATCACTGATATTACTAATAGTATAAGAGATCTGATATGGTATATGAGAGATACAAAAGAAAATGGTTATATAATAAGTGTAGATTTGGAAAAAGCATTCGATAGGGTAGAGCATAAATATTTGATGCATGTAATGGAGAAGTTTGAATTTGGTAAGAACTTCATTAAATGGATAAAATGTATATATACAGACATTACAAGTTGTGTTAAAGTGAATGGGTTTTTAACTGAAGATTTTAAAATAACAAGATCTATCCGGCAAGGTTGCCCCATGTCAGCATTGTTATTTACTTTAGTGTCTGAAACTCTAGGACAGGCAATAGAAATGGAAAAAAATATAAAAGGAATACTGATAAAAGAAGAAAAAACAGAACATAAGATATATCAGTATGCTGATGATACAACTTTGTTTGTTAAAGACATTAAAAGTGTAGAAAAAGTAATGGAGGTGTTGGGAAAATATTGTAGAGGAACTGGGGCAAAAGTTAATAAAGAAAAAACTACATATATGAGAATTGGTGAAATGAATGAATTGCCTGTTAAAATACCATTTAAAGAACAGAAAGGAAATATGAAAATTTTAGGTATAAGAGTTGGAGAAAATGAAAATGTAATAAGGAATTTAGTATGGGAGGAGGTTTTAAAAGGAATGGAAAAGAGGTTGAATTTCTGGAAATTAAGGGGTTTGTTTTTAAAAGGGAAAGTTTTAGTTTTAAATTCTTTGTTTTTATCTAAAATGTGGTATGTCTTAGGTTCTGTGAGCATGCCATTATGGGTGTATAAAAAAATTAAATGTGTAATTCTTAATTTCTTATGGGAAAGCAAACCGGCTAAAATTGCATATGATACGCTAATTGGGAAAGTTGAAGAAGGAGGACTGGGACTGTTGGACCCATTAATAAGAATGAAAAGCATAAGAATAAAAATAATTAAAAAATATTGGAATGATGAAAAATATGCATGGAAAGGTGTAATGAGGTTTTTTTTAAACCGATGTGGACAAATAGGAGATGGTATTTTATGGATGAAATTAAAGGAATATATGATGAATAGAATTCCAGAATATTATAAAGAAGTCTTAAAAGCATGGGGAGATTATAGCAAACATGTTGTTTGTACATCTTTGACGAAAGATGAGATTTTAAGACAACCACTGTTTTTAAACAAGTTACTTCTGAAGGGTGAACACACAATATTTTTTAGAAAATGGTATAATGCGGGAATAAAACAAATCAAAGATATTATGTATGAAGTGATACCGGGTTTTTTACCTATACAAGTGATAAGAGATGCAATTGAAGAAAATTATGAAGAAGAAAGTAAAGTAGTTTTGGAAGATCAATATGAAAAACTGAAAGAGATAATACCAAAAGAATGGATACAGATATTGGAAAGGAAAACAGTAACAAATACAAATGATAGAATGGTGGTCAGTGTTGAAATCAATAACGAACAACATGCTTTTAATGATCTAAAATTAAGGATATTTTATTCTTCTTTGTGTAAAGATGTTTTTAAGAAACCAAAAGCAGAAGAGTATTGGCACAGGCTATATCCAAATATGGAAACAAAGGTATTATGGCAATCTCTAAGATCATGGTGGAAAAGTCCTATCTTAGAGAATTTTGATTATATGTTAAGACATAACTGTTTGTGGAGTGAAATGAGACTGTGTAAGATTGGTATAGCAATTGATGCAAAATGCAAAGTGTGTTTTATAGAAGATGAAGGAATATTACATTTATTTTTTAAATGTATAAAGTTGAAATGTTTTATTAAAAAATTGAAAGAAATAGTAAGAAAATTGGGGGTAGAAGAAACAATCATTGATGAGAATTGGGAAACAATATTCTTATTTGGTTTTAAAGGTAAAGCCAATAATGTTATTTTTCTAAACATGATATTAGCAGTTGCAAGATTGACAGTTTGGAAAAGAAGGAATATAGTAAAGGAAAAAAAAGGTAATGTTTCAGTATGTAAACTTTTTAAACAAAAGATTTGTTTTATTCTTCAAGTATTATATGATTATTTTAAAATGGATGTGAAT
>NC_140209.1:75769820-75774820 GCF_951802725.1 Rutilus rutilus
GCTTTTTAGTTTACTTCACTAATGTTTTAACCTTTTAAATAGCCCGTTTTTGGCAGCAGATTTCGCTTACGGCCATACCACTTTGAGAACGCCCGATCTCGTCTGATCTCGGAAGCTAAGCAGAGTCGGGCCTGGTTAGTACTTGGATGGGAGACCGCCTGGGAATACCAGGTGCTGTAAGCATTTTTGTTTAAAAAAAAAAAAAAAAAAAAAAAAAAGAGTCTAAGAGTTTGTTCAAAATGACAAAAATTGTCTCTGAGTTTCTTCAAAAAGCCCAGTCTTGGCAGCAGAGTTTCTTCAGAAAATCTGAAAAATCTATGAATTTCTTCAAAAAGCCAGTTTTTGGCAGCAGATTTCGCTTACGGCCATACCACTTTGAGAACGCCCGATCTCGTCTGATCTCGGAAGCTAAGCAGAGTCGGGCCTGGTTAGTACTTGGATGGGAGACCGCCTGGGAATACCAGGTGCTGTAAGCTTTTTAGTTTACTTCACTAATGTTTTAACCTTTTAAATAGCCCGTTTTTGGCAGCAGATTTCGCTTACGGCCATACCACTTTGAGAACGCTGTTGAGCTAAACAGGAAGTGAGTGAATTCAGTGCGGAAAACAGACAGAAAGTTTGGTTGAAGGAATATTTTGTTTATTTCTTTTGTTTTTGGTTTGATTCTGGGAGATAAACTGAGGAGTTTATAAGTTGGTGTAAGTCTTCTCCCCAAACAGCTCTTTGCTGTTTGGGGTGCTACTGGGAGTGGAGCTACCCACAGCGAGCTACGGACAAAATGGAGACTAATAAGGAGAAAGACAAGGTGTGGAGAATGAGAGATGAAAATGCAGCAACAGGACGGAGTTATGAGAAGAAACTAACAGTGTTGGTAGAAATTGTTGGAAATGAAAGAATTACGATGATGGAATTATTGCGGAAGGTAAAAGAAGAGTGCGGTGAGGTCATTGGCTGTAGATACAAGAATCCAAGGGAATACGAACTGACCATGCATGAGGAGAAAGGGAAAAAGAAGATATTAGATGGAATAAAAATCAGAAACGGGAGTATATTGGCGAAGGAGATCAATACCAATGAGACTGTGGTCTCTTTCCTGAACCTGCCAACCTACATAACTGATGAGGAAATAATAAAGAAACTAACAGACTGGGGTGTGACAGCGGCTTCTACAGTGAAAAGGAGAATGTGGCCAGGGACTGGAATCGCTGACGGGACGAGGTTCCTAAAGGTCAAGTTTACTGAAAAGGTAAAATCACTCCCATACTCAACGAAGTTTGAGATTGTGGGAGGAACTGAGCACTTTCGGGTGTTACACGACAGACAGGTGAAGGTATGTCGCCTGTGCATACAGCCAGGGCATATTGTTAAAGACTGCCCGAACTTCAAATGTTTTAAGTGTGGCGGGCAAGGACATTATGCACGGGAGTGCAGTGAAGGGAGCTGCACTGTGTGTTGGAAGAGAAATGAATTATGTGTATGCAACGCAACAGAAAAGGACGGCGACAAAGAGGAGATGGGGGACTCTGTAGACCTGTATGGTGAGGTGGAAGAGACCCAACTATCAAATGGTGAAGAAGGAGGTGAGGAATGGAGCGAGCTGGAAAGCATATTGGAGGCAGGATGGTCTGGGAAAAGCAGTAGGAGGCAGAATATCGCGAGCGGAGGGATGGACAATGAAATGACAACCAACGGTGATGGGAGAAATAAGAGGGATGATAACAAAAACCAACTGGAAATGGGAGTGGGAAAAGTAGAAGCATCGACGAGAATACAAGAAGGAAAAGGAGAAGAGGAGGAAGAAGAGGAGATGAGTGTACAAGAGACTAACGTTACCTTGATAAACCTTATGGACGAATCTGGGAAAAATGAAGCTGTTTCTAAGCAACTTAAGAGGAAAATGAAGAAGGGTGGAGAAGGCAGCGCAAAAAAGTAAGACGCAAAATCTACTAATGAGATACATTAATGTTTATGTTATTATTTTTTTTCATTTTCATTATGGATGAAGTATTGAGCATTGCTTGTTTGAATTGTAATGGCCTGAGGGACATGGACAAATTTAAACAGGTGATAAGTGGGCTTAATGCTCAAGTAATATGTCTGCAAGAGACAAATTGGACAGATGACTTAATGGAAGGAATAAAAAAGGTTTGGGACGAGGAGATATATGTAAACCACGGCACCCAAAAAGCCCGTGGAGTAGCAATTTTGATTAGAGATGGGAGGATGTATAATATAAAACAAATACAAAACGATGGTAAGGGGAGGGTATTAGGAATAGATTTTACGCTTCAAAAAGATAATTATAGATTAGTTAATATATATGCTTCAAACGTGGAAACTGAAAGAAAAGAGGTTTTTATGATGCTGAAATCTTTATGTATTGAGAATTGTATAGTGGTGGGAGATTTTAATGTGAAATGTACAAGACTAGATATAGCTAAAAATATGGTGTATAATGAGGATACTTCTAGAAAATGTTTAAAAATGTTAATGCAGAGTAAGGATATGGCAGATGCCTGGAGGGAGGAAAACCCTTACAAGAGAGAATTTTCAAGGAGGCAAATGGTGATGGGTGAACTTAAACAAAGTAGAATAGATCTATGTCTGGTTAAAAGGGACATTTTACAACATATAAAGAATGTGAGCTATAACTTCACAGGTATAAGCGATCATGCAGTAATGACAGTGAAATTAGGGGGAAACTCTAAAGAGAAAGGTGGGGGTACGTGGTGTCTAAATTCTGCCTTATTAAAGGAGGATGCATATAGAAGAAGTATAGAGAAGTGTATTAAATATGAAATGGAAAACTCCTTGTATGGAGAAAATATATGTAAATGGTGGGGTATATTAAAAAAGAAAATTAAAAGATTAAGTATTAGATATTCGAAACAGAGAAATCATATGGAAAAATGCAAATTAGATACTATGCACAGGTTATTGGAAGAAGAAGTCGGGAAAATTGAAAAAAATCCTGAATACACAAAAGAACCTTATTGTCAGATAAAAGCAGAAATAGAGGTGTGCGAAAAAGAAAAATGTGAAGGTGCAAAAATAAGGAGCAGGGCACAATATGTTTTAGAAGGGGAAAGATGTACAAAATATTTTTTGAATTTAGAGAAGAAAAAACAGCGAAAGAAATTCATTACGGAGTTGGAAAATGAAGATGGGGGGAAAGTTACAGACTATGTAGAAATAATAGAAAGGGTAGATATGTTCTATAGGAATTTATATAAGAAAGGGAATGTAAAACAAGAAGATGTAGATAGGGTTTTAAACAATGTAAATATAAGCCTTACCGAAGAAGATAGGGAGTTGTGTGAAGGAGATATTACTCTAGGAGAAGTAGAAGAAGCAATTAAACAGACAAAGCCAAATAAAAGTCCAGGAGCAGATGGATTAACACATGAATTTTATAAAATGTTTGTTAAAATTTTGTCACCGATATTGTTAAAAATGTATAGGAAGATGGAGGAAAAAAAGGAAGTACCAAAATCTATGTGTATGGGGATGATAACGATTCTTTTCAAAAATAAGGGCAGTCCACTCAAATTAGAAAACTACAGACCTCTAAGCTTATTAAATACAGAGTATAAAATTTTAACCAAAATTTTAGCAAATAGAATCAAAAAGGTCATAGGGACCATAATTGCGCCAAATCAAGCTTATAGTATCCCAGGAAGAGACATAACGGACACAATTTGCACAATAAGAGATGTTGTGGGCAGCATGGGGGAGGATAGAGAAGGCGGAATAATTTTATGTATAGATTTAAATAAGGCTTTTGACAGAGTGGAACACGATTACTTGGAGCAAACAATGAGGAAATTTGGTTTCGGGAATAGAATGCTGGAATGGATAAATCTGCTATACAGTAAAGCGGAAAGTTGTGTCAAAGTAAATGGGGTTTTGACAGACCCTTTTCCACTGGAAAGGTCAGTGAGACAAGGATGTCCGATGTCTGCCTTATTATATTCGATCTCGGTTGAACCACTAGCCATTATGGTTAGAGCAGACAAAAACATAAAGGGTATCCAAATACCAAACAGTGGTGAGAGTGTAATACATCAGTATGCGGACGATACAACATTTACGATTAAGGATGCAGAAAGCATAAAAAAGGTAATGAAGCACATAGAAATGTATGGGAAAGCATCGGGGGCAAAAATAAACATTGAAAAATCTGAAATAATGAGTATAGGAGGTGTGGACTTGAGAGGGTGTGATATACCTTTTAAAACTGCAAAAGACTATGTTAATATTTTAGGAGTTCAAATTGGAGAAAATGCAAAAGATGCAAGGGATGCCACATGGACGGGGATTTTAAATAAAATAAAACAAGTACTCCAATTCTGGAAATTAAGAGAACTAATGTTAAGAGGGAAAGTTATGGTTGTGAACTCTCTGTTGCTCTCCAAATGCAACTATATTTTAGGTGCAGTCGATTTACCACGATGGGTAATTAACGAGATGACTGAGATAACAAATGATTTTATGTGGGGAGGGAAAGGAGTTAAAATAGCAAGGAAAACATTAATTGCAAGTTATAAAGAAGGAGGATTGGGATTGATTGACTTAGAAGTTAAAAAGAAGGCCATAAGAGTAAAGGTGATGAAAAAGTATTTATGTGATAAAGTGGAGTATGGATGGAAAGGTTATATGAAGGATGTGCTGGACAAATGTAGTGGATGTGGGGAAGAAGGGCTTTTTATGGGACTTAAAAAGCCGATGTATGACAAAATGCCGCTGTTTTATCAGGAAGTGCTTAGTGTGTGGGCAGAGGTTATAGGGAATATACAGTATGAGTGTGAAAATATAAATCAAGTTTTAAAACAACCGATATTTTTAAATCCAAAAATTAAAATGAAAGAGAGAGTGTTTTATGACAAATTGTATATGAAAGCAGGAGTGAGACAAATTAAGGATATAGCATATGAATATGTAAGAGGGTTCTTACCTAATAGAGCCATATATGATTGTGTTTTGGAGTGGGATGATGAAAT
>NC_140209.1:75782320-75784820 GCF_951802725.1 Rutilus rutilus
AGGAAGAAGAGGAGATGAGTGTACAAGAGACTAACGTTACCTTGATAAACCTTATGGACGAATCGGGGAAAAATGAAGCTGTTTCTAAGCAACTTAAGAGGAAAATGAAGAAGGGTGGAGAAGGCAGCGCAAAAAAGTAAGACGCAAAATCTACTAATGAGATACATTAATGTTTATGTTATTATTTTTTTTCATTTTCATTATGGATGAAGTATTGAGCATTGCTTGTTTGAATTGTAATGGCCTGAGGGACATGGACAAATTTAAACAGGTGATAAGTGGGCTTAATGCTCAAGTAATATGTCTGCAAGAGACAAATTGGACAGATGACTTAATGGAAGGAATAAAAAAGGTTTGGGACGAGGAGATATATGTAAACCACGGCACCCAAAAAGCCCGTGGAGTAGCAATTTTGATTAGAGATGGGAGGATGTATAATATAAAACAAATACAAAACGATGGTAAGGGGAGGGTATTAGGAATAGATTTTACGCTTCAAAAAGATAATTATAGATTAGTTAATATATATGCTTCAAACGTGGAAACTGAAAGAAAAGAGGTTTTTATGATGCTGAAATCTTTATGTATTGAGAATTGTATAGTGGTGGGAGATTTTAATGTGAAATGTACAAGACTAGATATAGCTAAAAATATGGTGTATAATGAGGATACTTCTAGAAAATGTTTAAAAATGTTAATGCAGAGTAAGGATATGGCAGATGCCTGGAGGGAGGAAAACCCTTACAAGAGAGAATTTTCAAGGAGGCAAATGGTGATGGGTGAACTTAAACAAAGTAGAATAGATCTATGTCTGGTTAAAAGGGACATTTTACAACATATAAAGAATGTGAGCTATAACTTCACAGGTATAAGCGATCATGCAGTAATGACAGTGAAATTAGGGGGAAACTCTAAAGAGAAAGGTGGGGGTACGTGGTGTCTAAATTCTGCCTTATTAAAGGAGGATGCATATAGAAGAAGTATAGAGAAGTGTATTAAATATGAAATGGAAAACTCCTTGTATGGAGAAAATATATGTAAATGGTGGGGTATATTAAAAAAGAAAATTAAAAGATTAAGTATTAGATATTCGAAACAGAGAAATCATATGGAAAAATGCAAATTAGATACTATGCACAGGTTATTGGAAGAAGAAGTCGGGAAAATTGAAAAAAATCCTGAATACACAAAAGAACCTTATTGTCAGATAAAAGCAGAAATAGAGGTGTGCGAAAAAGAAAAATGTGAAGGTGCAAAAATAAGGAGCAGGGCACAATATGTTTTAGAAGGGGAAAGATGTACAAAATATTTTTTGAATTTAGAGAAGAAAAAACAGCGAAAGAAATTCATTACGGAGTTGGAAAATGAAGATGGGGGGAAAGTTACAGACTATGTAGAAATAATAGAAAGGGTAGATATGTTCTATAGGAATTTATATAAGAAAGGGAATGTAAAACAAGAAGATGTAGATAGGGTTTTAAACAATGTAAATATAAGCCTTACCGAAGAAGATAGGGAGTTGTGTGAAGGAGATATTACTCTAGGAGAAGTAGAAGAAGCAATTAAACAGACAAAGCCAAATAAAAGTCCAGGAGCAGATGGATTAACACATGAATTTTATAAAATGTTTGTTAAAATTTTGTCACCGATATTGTTAAAAATGTATAGGAAGATGGAGGAAAAAAAGGAAGTACCAAAATCTATGTGTATGGGGATGATAACGATTCTTTTCAAAAATAAGGGCAGTCCACTCAAATTAGAAAACTACAGACCTCTAAGCTTATTAAATACAGAGTATAAAATTTTAACCAAAATTTTAGCAAATAGAATCAAAAAGGTCATAGGGACCATAATTGCGCCAAATCAAGCTTATAGTATCCCAGGAAGAGACATAACGGACACAATTTGCACAATAAGAGATGTTGTGGGCAGCATGGGGGAGGATAGAGAAGGCGGAATAATTTTATGTATAGATTTAAATAAGGCTTTTGACAGAGTGGAACACGATTACTTGGAGCAAACAATGAGGAAATTTGGTTTCGGGAATAGAATGCTGGAATGGATAAATCTGCTATACAGTAAAGCGGAAAGTTGTGTCAAAGTAAATGGGGTTTTGACAGACCCTTTTCCACTGGAAAGGTCAGTGAGACAAGGATGTCCGATGTCTGCCTTATTATATTCGATCTCGGTTGAACCACTAGCCATTATGGTTAGAGCAGACAAAAACATAAAGGGTATCCAAATACCAAACAGTGGTGAGAGTGTAATACATCAGTATGCGGACGATACAACATTTACGATTAAGGATGCAGAAAGCATAAAAAAGGTAATGAAGCACATAGAAATGTATGGGAAAGCATCGGGGGCAAAAATAAACATTGAAAAATCTGAAATAATGAGTATAGGAGGTGTGGACTTGAGAGGGTGTGATATACCTTTTAAAACTGCAAAAGACTATGTTAATATTTTAGGAGTTCAAATTGGAGAAAATGCAAAAGAT
>NC_140209.1:75956927-75959427 GCF_951802725.1 Rutilus rutilus
GCTAAAAAGAGAAGAGATAAATTGAAAGAAAAAGATGCAAATAAAGGGAGATTTGATGTGTTAAGAAGTATAGGGGAGGAAATGGAAGAAAAATGAAATGATGATTTTTTTTAAATATTTATTGCTTTTAATGGTTTTAAGAATTGTATCTTGGAATGCAAGAGGTTTGTCGAATGTGATGAAATTTGAACAAATGAAAGAATTGTGTAAAGGGGAAAATATAATTGTATTACAAGAAACAAATTGGAAAGATGAAGTAATGGAAGATTTTAAAAAAAGATGGAATGGGGAAATAATATATAATAATGGTGATGGAAGAAAAGGAAGGGGAGTGGCAATTTTAATTGATAATGATATGGATGAAAAATGGAATGTGGTATTTGATGATAGAAATGGAAAATGTTTAGCATTAGAAATAAGTAGTGGGGAAGAAACTTTTGTTTTATGCAATGTACATGCACCAAATGAAGAAAAGGAAAAGAGGGGTTTCTTTAATGTTTTAAGACGTTTTACAGAAAAGTATAAGAGAGTTATTTTAATGGGTGATTTCAATACGGTTTTTAGCAAAATGGATATGGCAGAAGGAATGGTTTATAGAACAGATACCGCAAGAAAAGAGCTGAATGTTTTAATGGAAGAAAATGACTTAATTGATATCTGGAGGGATAGGAATGAAAAAAGAAGAGAATATTCAAGAAGACAATTAGTAGAGAATTTTTTATGTCAAACAAGGATTGATTATGTTTTAAACACTAGAGTGTTAGAACAATATATTGAAAAGGTGTATTATAAGGAAACATCGTTAAGTGATCATAGTTTTGTTTTTATTTTGATGGATTTTAATAAAATGGAGAGGGGGCCAGGAGTTTGGATTTTAAATGCTGAGATTTTAAAAGATGAATGTTATAGAATGGAAATAGAAAAAATTATTGACAAAGAAAAGGGAAGTAGTTTGTATGTAGAAGACAAAAGGATATGGTGGGATAATGTAAAATATGAAATTAAGAAATTTACAATAAAATATTGTAAACTTCTACAACGAGTTAAGAAACAAAAAGAAAAGAAAATCAGAAAAGAATTAAATGAGGAATCAAGTAAAGAGGAAGTTAATGTGCAGAAGGTTGTTTTGTTGGAAGAAGATTTAAGGAAAATAGAGGAGGAGAAGTATAGAGGTGCAATGATAAGAAGCAAGGCAAAATATACTGTGGAGGGAGAGAAATGTACGAAGTTCTTTTTCAATCTAGAAAAAAGTAGAAAAAAGGCAGAAACGATAAAAGAAATAAAAAGTAAAGATGGAAGGAAAGTAAAAGAAACAAAAGATATATTAAAGGAGGTAAAAGATTTTTATGAAGAACTGTTTAAGATGCAAGGAATAGATAATGGGGAAAAAGACTTTATATTGGAGAAGGTGACGGCTGCAGTTAATAAACAAGACAAAGAAGAGTGTGATGAGGAGATAAAAATAGAAGAGATAGAGGAAGCCATTAATCAGTTAAAAGGGAATAAAAGTCCAGGCATAGATGGAATAACAAATGAATTTTATAAAGCTTTTAAAGAAAAATTAATGAAAATCCTAAAAGAAGTGTATGATGAGATCTTTAAAAAGGGAGAGGTAAATCAAACAATGAGAATGGGTCTAGTGAAAATTATATTCAAGAAAAAAGGGGATAGAGAGGATTTAAAAAATTATAGACCAATCACTATGCTAAATGCTGATTTTAAAATTTTAGCAAAGATTTTAGCAAACAGATTGAAAGGTGTGTTACCCAAGATCATTTTATCAAATCAAGCATATGGAGTTAAGGGGAGAGATATATCGGATACAGTTAGCAATATAAGAGATGTGATAAGTTATATGAATGAAGAAAAGAAGAGTGGTTATGTGATAAGTATGGATTTTGAAAAAGCTTTTGACAGGGTGGAGCATGAGTTTTTATTTGCGATTTTAAAACATTTTGGTTTTGGAGAGAATTTTAGAAAATGGATTAAGATTTTATATAAAGATGCAATGAGTTTTATTAAATGTAATGGTTTTTTAACGGATGCTTTTAAGATAACTAGATCCATAAGACAGGGCTGTCCACTGTCAGCCCAGTTGTATTCATTGGTGGCAGAGCCTCTAGGAATGTTGATTAAAAAAGACAAAAGAATAAAAGGTATAAATATTGAAAATGGAAGGGAAGGGCAAAAGATTTTTCAGTACGCTGATGATACCACCTTGATAATAGAAGAAGTAGAGAGCATTAGAATAGTAATGGATCTTATGCAGAAATTTTGTAAAGCAACAGGTGCAAAGATAAATGTAGAAAAAACTGCTTTTATGAGATTTGGAGAAGCGCCAGTATTACCAGCGTGCATTGCTTTTAACGAAAAGAAAGAAATTAAGATTTTAGGAGTAAATTTGGGGAAAGATGAAAAGAGCTCAAGAGAAAAAAGATGGGAGGAGATTGTGGGAGAAATGAAAAGAAGATTGATTTTTTGGAAACAGAGAGATTTGGAG
>NC_140209.1:75971927-75974427 GCF_951802725.1 Rutilus rutilus
AATGACATATAAAAGAAGAAGAACAAATAAGGTAACACCAAATTTGGACAAAGCAAAAAAAAGAGTTTTTAAACCAAAATATGAGGAGAAACAGGACTGTGGAGAAATTGTAAAGGAAGGGGAGGGCATGGACTGATAAAATGAGGATTTTAAGGTTTTTTATCTTTTATTTTATGGTGCTGAAAATTGTGACTTTTAATGCTAGAGGATTAATGAATGGTTTTAAATTTGAAAAGTTGAAGGAACTGTGCAAAAACGAAGATGTGATTTTATTGCAAGAGACAAACTGGAAAGAGAATGTTATGGAGGATTTTAAAAGAAGATGGGAAGGGGAATTACTTTTTAATAATGGAGAGGGAAAATTGGGAGGAGGAGTTGCGGTTTTAATAAGAAAAGACATAGGCATAAAGACAAAACAAATGTATAATGATGGAAAAGGAAAATGTATGGTGGTAGAAATTGAGATGGAAGAAGACAAATTTATTTTAGTGAATGTGCACGCTCCTAATGAAGAACAAGAAAAGAAAAGGTTTTTTAATGTTTTAAGAGACTTGATAGAAGGATGGGAGAAAATAATATTGGCGGGTGATTTTAATACGGTATTTTGTAAAAAAGATATGGGGGATGGAATGGTTTTTAAGTCAGACACAGGGAGAAAAGAATTAAAAGGGTTGATGGAGGGGAAAAATATAATAGATGTATGGAGAGAGAGGAATGAAAAGAAAAGAGAATTTTCTAGAAAACAGCTAGTCGGGAATTTTTTATGTCAAACAAGAATAGACCACGTTTTATGTACAAGAAACCTAGACTATTTTATAGAGGATTTATCTTATAAAGAAACTTCTTTGAGTGATCATAAAATGGTTTTAATGAGGATTAATTTTAATGATGAAATTAAGGGACCTGGGGTTTGGATTTTAAACACAGAGCTTTTAAAAAACGAAAGTTACAAACAAGGGATTGAAAGGATAATAGAAGAAGAAAAAGAAAATGGAATGTATTGGGAAGACAAGAGATTGTGGTGGGAGAACGTAAAATATGAAATAAAAAAATACTCAATAAAGTATAGTAAGTTGATTCAGAAAGTGAAAAGGATTAAAGAAAAAGAGATAAGAGATAAGCTAAAGGAAGAATTAAATAAGAAAGAGGTAAATGTACAAAATGTTATAGTAATGGAGGAGAAATTGAAGAAATTTGAAGAAAGTAAATGTAATGGAGCAATGTTAAGGAGTAAAGCAAGATATACAGTAGAAGGAGAAAAATGCACCAGGTTCTTCTTTAACCTAGAAAGGAGAAAAGCAAAATCGGAAATGATAAAAGAGTTGAAAAATAAAAATGGGGAGTTAATTAAGGACACAAAGGGAATTTTGGAAGAAGTAAGAAGCTATTATGAAGAATTATTTAAAACGAAAGATACGGATGGGAAAATGAGAAACGTATTATTACAACAAATAACAAAAAGAGTGGAGGGGACAGACAAAATGGAATGCGATAAAGAAATACAGCAGGAAGAAATAACACAAGCAATAAATAATTTGAAAAGTAAGAAAAGTCCAGGCATAGATGGGATAGGGAATGAGTTTTATAAAGTGTTTAAGGATAAAATAAGTTTGATTTTACAAGAAGTATATGAGGAGGTTTTTAAGAAAGAGGCTTTTAATCAAAAAATGAGTATGGGTTTGATGAAAATAATATATAAAAGAAAGGGTGATAGGACGCTTTTAAATAATTTTAGACCAATAACCATGTTAAATGCCGATTTGAAGATTTTAGCAAAGGTTTTAGCGAACAGATTGAAAAATGTTTTACCAAGTATAATAGAGACAAATCAGGCATATGGAGTAATTGGAAGAGACATAGCTGATATAACAAGCAGCATAAGAGACGTCGTAAGTTATGTCAGTGGAGAAAACAAAAATGGTTACGTTATTAGTTTGGACTTTGAAAAAGCTTTCGATAGAGTGGAACATGGGTTTTTATTTTCAATTTTAGAGCAGTTTGGTTTTGGGGAGAATTTTATAAAATGGTTAAAAATTTTATACAAAGATGCATTAACAAAAGTAAAGTGTAATGGTTTTTTAACAGAGGCTTTTATTTTAACTAGATCTATAAGACAAGGATGCCCGTTATCAGCGCAATTATATACATTAGTTGCAGAGCCTTTAGGACTGATAGTTAAAAACTGCAAAGAAATAAAAGGAATTGAGATTAATAGAGGAAAGGAGTTAAATAAGATTTATCAGTACGCTGATGACACTACAATAATAGTTGAAAATTTGCAGAGTGTTAAAAATGTAATGGAGAAGGTTAATTGGTATTGTCAAGGGTCAGGAGCAAAGATAAATGAAGAGAAAACTGGATACATGAGATTTGGGAGGGTACCGGTTTTAGCGGGATGTTTGAGTTTTACAGAAGTGCAGGAAATTAAGATTTTAGGTGTGCTTTTAGGGAAAAATGAAAAGAAAGTTCAGGATACTATGTGGGAGGAAATAGTAGATGG